>NW_027105546.1:938552-997687 GCF_000696795.3 Halyomorpha halys
ATATATATTGTTTTTGAGACACTTAATTTTTTATTAATTTATTTTTTATCATGCTTTTTTTTATGCATAGGTGGTGGGGGTAGAGAAGAATCAAAACTAGCTATCTTGCACTTGCTCTGCTAATACTAACAAGTCGTAAATGATTATGAAAGCCGAATCCCAGGGCCACCTTAGTAGTGAAGGTAGTATAATAATGTAGAATTACGCAAGTTGTGTAGTAATTATGAGTAATATAGCGCTCGGGATAAGATTTATCTCTGAGTAAGATAGGGCCCAAAGCGGTCCGCTTAACGGTAGGCAATTTGTCGTCCGGGGACACCTGTTGAGATAGGACTACCTTGTCCGCCGTCTGAAAAAAATAAAGCCTTGTTTACACTGTCCGGCGGGTCTTAATCGTCCCGCCGATTCTGAAGGTACTTCAAAGATGTTAGTGGGTCCGATTCCGATAAATGACACTGTATCAAATATTTATGGGAGAATACTGACAAAGAATAAGATTTTCCCATTATGAACTTATTACAATTCGATAAAAGCAACTTAAATTTCTTCTTCTAGAGATCAATGATCTGTCACTAAAGGTGATTGATGATAAAAAAAAAATTATTTAAAAAAAAATGGAACAAACAAATCGGAATAGAAGCAAGATCATTAATTTCATTCCTATAACGAGGAGATGAAAATACTTTGTGACATTTTTGAGAAAATAAGGATTTTTGCACAGAAAATTATTTTAAATTCTCCTTCCTACATTTGCTACGGGTAGCACAGAGGCACTGACGACTAACACCAAGCATTCAGATTCAAATCCACCTAGATAATTATTTTCTGTTTCACTGTAGCTGTAAGTCAACCCTGTGGGTTCGGGACCCCCCCTGGAGTCTACCCAGCCTCAATAAATGGGTACCCTTAATTAGGTAAAAATCTGACGATCGATTCTTACCAAATCCACTCCTTGCACAACCGTTGGTGTATTAACAGTACTTCCTGACAAAATACTACACCCCTGATCCTTCATGATTTAATATTTTTTTAAACTCCTTTCTATATAATACTTTATTTGCATTTTCCAGACCTTAACATATAATTTTTTTATTTTATTTTACGTATTCCATAGATTGTTATAGACTGACCATTTAACAATCCTACTTGCTATCTTTGAAACGGTCGAAAGCGGAAACGCCAGGCGAGATATCCAGTCTACGATACTATCAATAAATCGACATCCTTTTTTTTTTTTACTTAGATGCTTCACTATAAAATGAAAAAAAAAATGAGCTTTCAGACAAAAAAAAAAGAATCATTAAATTGAATTTTTCTCAAATTATTCTCTTTTTGATATAACACCTTCATTCACTAATATCTTCTATCTAAAAAAAATAAGTCTTTTTTTCAATTTATCACTAACCAATAATCGATTCATCACGTTTGGATAGTAGTATGAGAGATAAAACAGTGAAAAAGTAAATAAATGAGTTTAATGAAGGCAAATAATCTAAAAACGTACACATCATTTGACCAATTGCAAAAAAAAATCTAACACATTTCACGTTACTCCGAAATAGTTTAACACATACTTCGGGAATATAGCTTTATATCGTTGCTTAAATATGGTACATGGTAAGAAGAAAAAAATCTACAATATAATTTTTATATTTTAAATAATAATAATAACAAAATCAACACATCAATCTACGAACATCTCTTAACTGCCATTTTGTAGGACACCTATATAATTTTTTGATTTCGTTAATTCTTATGGGGCATTCTTAAAAATATTGTTTTATGATATAAATTTTTTTCTCCGAATTATGACGTATTACAACTTATACGATGATATGTTATAAATAGAACTGTTTCAGAGTACAATCTATATCTAATTGAATATTTTTTAGTTTGCTAGAATCAGTTGGTTCTACATTATTATGAAGTTATGTTATTATTGATTAAGGATGACTTCTGAATCTGCGAAAAGACTGGTTGTTTATAAACTTCAATTTCAGAGATTTAAGACTTTTTTTATTTTAGCAAAAACTTAATAATAATAATGTAACCGCAAAATTACCAATTATTGGTTGTAATCTAATAACTGTACTACGCTCAATAGAGTTATATTTATTATAATAATAAATAATTATTATCTTAAAGTCTATGTTGATTGACAGCTAAAAAATTACAGAAAATTGTTTTCTGGTGCGATTTGTATTCTTTGTTTGTAAAAAGTACTCGTCATGTAGTTGCGAAGTTCGAAGAATCACGAGGTTTCTACCTTTCCGCACATCGCAATTAGTATCTACATCCATCTTACAATTTCACGAATTCCATTTAGCATTTTATGTTTTTCTTTTGTATTATTTCTTTATTTTTTGTCTTGCCTTAGAGCCTCAGTCACCGGTATGACATCATTTTAGGAGCGGTTACTTTGATATGCGACGCCAGTGTCTGACCCATCCCATGACAGTGTGTCTGGTCTTCTAATAGTTATACCTTTTGTATATATTCTATTATTAGCCAATGCGATTGGTAATTTTTACGAAAATATGGCCCATTTTATTAGTTAATTTAGTTATTAGCATCTAAATAAATAAAAAAGAGACGATGTTTTACTTATATTAATCGAGCAACTTGTTTTGAAAACCAATGAAGGAAATTTTATTAAATAAACGCTGATAAGGAGAAATCAAAATTAGTTATCATTTTAATCGCTGGATGACGGTCAAGAAAGTTACAAAAATAGCTTAAAAACTATTTATTAGAAAGCAACGTTTCGCTCCACATAGGGGCTTTATCAGGACTATATGAGAATAAGATAAAATTGTATTATAATATAATTTTATAATGTATTATAAAACATTATAATATATGATTAAACTACAAGAATATGTAGTGAAAGGTATAGAAAAGAAGGTATCTAAAAAATTAAAAACCAAGTGAACTAAAAAAATTAATAAATTTATATGAATTGAATATAAACTAAAAACAAGTACTAAGTTTTACTTTTCTGTATCATTCATCTTTTTTGTCCCCATCCTAATGAAGCCCTACAAAATGGGTCGAAACGTGGGTATCTAATAGTTTTTCTGCTATACAAATAATGTTCCAATATAATTTTAATCCCTTAATTGGGTATTTTTGTAGCAGTTCCTTTTTTTCTTACAGATCGATTAACAATAATTAAAGTGAAAATTAGAAAATACCAAATTTTTATTAATCAAACCATCCCTAATGTGACGAACGCCAAATGGAAAAAAAATATATCAAATAATTTAATGAGTGGTTGTGAATAACTCTTCCTTTTTAAATTTCTTTATTTTAATTTATCAGTTACAACGTTTCGGATACAATAATGTAATAATCAAACAATAAAAATTTATTTAAAACATATACCTTTACATAATTATTTCCTGACATTTCAAATTTTATAATTCATTTTTATTGTTATTAATTAATAAATTATATGATGTGAATAAGTTCTCTTAAAATTAATACTAATGACTGAGATGTCAGAATTTAATATTACAAAAAATAATATTCTGTTAATTTTAATTTTAATTATAATTATAACAATAATACAAACATCAGCACCAGTATTCGTTAACACGATGATTATATTTAATCACTCATAATCATTGATGTTTGATAATTTTCGGATTAAATCAATCGTCGATTTCAATTTAGTCAGCAACTGTATGTATTCATATAAATGATTTAATGTATGTCAAATAAATTTTCCAAATCTTAATGAAACAAGGTCCTAAAGGAATAATAAAACGAAGGCCGCTTTGTGAATAACCCACAGCCAGAGGCAACCTAAACCTTATTCAATTCACTCTTCGATTATTCAAATCAACTCCTTGACTTAAGAGATATAGGGATGAAGTTGTAAATCAATTATCTCCGGATAACGTAGGCCTTCATTAGATACCGAATAACCACTCGATACTAATTGTCTGTCTGTTTTTATATTATTGGTGACGTATAGTTTAAGGACTAGTGATATTTGTTAATGAAATCGGGATTTTCTGAAGACAATTAATAATAACTTATACTAAAGCACGAAGCGTATATGTGACCTAAAATTAAAGAACAGCAGGAAAAAGAAGAAATTTAAACTAATTATACAAGTAAATAAAAATTAATGTGTTTAAGAAATTATTTTACTTTAAGTTCAATGTTGCTGCATTTTTTAAATTTATTTTGTTATCATTTTTATCTCTGTAAATATGGTGTAAATGTACTGTATGATCTCTATTACCATTGAATGTAAATATATGACAGAATATTACACAATAAAAAATAATAAAAAAAAATTGTACAGGTGTTTTCAGAAGTTGTACAATCGAGGGTAATTTGGTATTATCGTGAGTAGCGTGAAGGCAAAATGCTTGGAAATGACAAATATAGGATCCGAAACGTAGAAAAATGTAATATTCAATAAAAATAATTATATCTATATATATTATAATTAATACCGTCTTTAGGACAAGACTTTCAGCTTGTTCTTTAGATAATTTTAGCAATTTTGGAACTTTTTTAGAAATAGTTCTAATTTTCGGTAGTTCTTGTAATAATTTTTTTTATAAAAAGGACTAAACGTTTCCAATCACCGAATCGGAAAGAAGAGTGTGTACTATGATAATTATGCCCAACATATTTACTGTAAACAAAAAAAATGAAATTCAACAAAGGATAGCCAGAATATCTACGAAACATCGAAATCAAGACACACTACTTGCATTGGACACACTTTACATCATTGCTTTGTTTAGATAGTAGAACAAATAAAAAAGAAAATATATTTTTTTATTTTTGTATTGGAAGTATGCCCTTAGGCACGTTTGCTATTTTAATAGCAACTTGGGACTGTCTAAAGTAGAGAAAGTAACCACAGTCTACAGTATTATCTTTGAAATACGTCCGATAGTAAATAAAAATAAAATATGTTTTTACTTGTGGCACTATCAAAGCGAAGTAAAAAATATATATCCAACGTCGGTATAAATCATCACCCGTATAAATCCAATACAAAAAAAAAATAAAAAGCTGAACCGAAAATAATTAAACTATGGCATAGTAGTATAGTGTTCCCACGATGACTTACAAGCCGATTAGGTCGTAAAAAAAATAAACTTCAAAAGCCAAGAATCACATTGGGCATTCAGATACGAACAGGTAGCAGCAGTCCAATAAAAAAAAAAACACAGGTACAAGAAGAGAATGAAAACAAATAAAGTGGAAGGTCATTAGGAGGCATTAAGACATCCAAAGGGATGAGATTAATTATTAGTAAAGGAGACTCCTCCGAGGTGAGTTATGGAACATCTCTGAGCCAGGTGATTATCATAAATGCGAACCCCCGCTGCGGAGGACACAAGCCGACAGTATTTTAAACTGGCGCTTCTGGTCTCTTTTTGTTGATCTTTTTTTATTGGGAGTTCTCTCTGTCCTCTCCAGGCTTAGAAATGAGTAAATTAGCTGGGGAATCGGCCGCCCTAATCTCCCATCAACAAGTTCTAGTCCAATCCGATCCTACGGTAGCAACTGCCGCCTTAACACCTCCGAATTATATTTTATAATACTCCATCTTCTGAGCACCTTCTTAAAGGACAGCTTGTAGCTACCAGTTGTTTTTTTTATTGTCAGATGTCTGTTATACGACCAATTGTTATAATATAAAATCTGATATCATTGCATGATAGTATCACTTCAGCGTTTTTTATAAAATATTCAAAGAAAAACTTTTTTTTTTTTATATATCTTTATTGAAATTTACAACTGTACATAATAATATATTCAGTAAATTTGATTTAAGTTTATAATGGAGTGATACAGGCGTTCAGAGAAACTACCAATTGGTAGCACTCTAATTACTTTTCTACGTTAGAAGGTCTCGTGGCCATCTTCCTTTCAGGCGCCTGGGAGGACTGTCAGAAATGAAAGAGGAAGCAAGAAACAAAAATAATAAAGATGCTATATTTACTTTTTTACGGAACAGCTATACCTATTATAATCATTCATTAATTTATTTACTTCAAAATTTTCCTATATTCACTATATTTCTAAAAAACTTTCTGTTTCTCACTAAATATTCGAATTTTTATATTATTAAAAACAACTTTCTTATACCATGCTAAGTATACGCTCCATCATATATTTACATATTACATATTACATATATATTATACATTATATATTTTTTTATAAATGTCGCAACGAATTCAAACATAAATATTTAAAAAAAAAAAAATTAATGCAATTCATCGACTAATATGATGTTAGTTCCACAAATGAGTACATTAATAGTTTTATTTTTGAAATTTTAATGACAGTATAATATGCAAAATTAATTAAGTTTTTTGATAATTTATTATCTTTATTATTGTTTTGTTTTTATAATTAATCCAGATGAATTGTTCTCTCTATGTTGGAAACCCTGGGACCACCTTTTTTTCGAGACATAGGTTGTCGAATTAATGACTTCAATAGTCCATAAAGTTTGTAACTCTTGTTGTCAATCCGATAATAAAAAATATATATATTCTTTATTTATATATTTCTAACGGAAAATGGCGAGATCGCCCGATCTTTTGTTAAACTAATATATTTTATGGAATAAAATAGGTTGTCCCAACCTCCAGATATCTTGAAATACATGGTCTATAGATTTTTTTTTTTTTTTTTTCGAAAATAGCGAAAGCTTCAACATCAATCTACACAAAACTAAAGGACACCGTGCTCTAAATGTCATAACTTTTTAAAAATGTTTTAATAATAAATACTTCATAGTTAGTTGATATAATAAATATATATAGTGTTGAATCCACTAAAGAGAGACAATCCTACTCATAGAAGATAAATTATTTCTCAAAAATCAACAAAGCGGATTATAAAAAGCATTCCAATTAACTGTCAAAAATTTAAAAAAAGATAAATGGAGATATAGCAGACGTGTGAAACATATTTTTTTTTATTTTTTCAAAAGACACCGCTGCGAGTTGATAATATTCAGCTGTTGAGGAATTAGGTGAAGAATGCCGTTCAGTAGGCCCTTAAAAAAAATGTAAATGTCACATCAAAATCCAGAATACAAATTGGACGAGAAAACTTCTGAAAATGAGATTATATTTTTTTAAAAAATTAAGACTAAAAAAAAAAAGAGCTGATATAAAAACCTCGTCGATTGAGTAGCGGGATGATAAGAGAAAAAGCCGGAAAGGAAAGGAGAAGGCCTGGCCCGAGCTAAAGGTCACGGGAGAGCCAAAGCATTTTTTAATTATTGTTGATTTATAGCCTGGGAGGCAGGTGCTAGTATTGTCCCGTCTCAGCTAACTACTGGACCACGAGCTTTCTAAGCATCTAAGTCAATGTCAAAGCACCACCGAGGACTCAGTGCTCCCGTCATTGAATCAGGCAGCCAGAATAATCCCTTCCTTAAAGGGATCTTGTCAGGGATAATCTACACGCCAATGAATAGAATTAAAGGAGAGACAAAAAGAAATAAAACAAAAGCACATGTAATCGGCTACTGAATTCGATCTATGACAGCTTTTATCAGTTTGGCAATGTTACATATAAATATTTAACTGCTATCATATGCTCCATTAGTTATTTATTATACCTTCAAGAAGAAGTAGTATTTGTATTCATCACTGTTTAAATTTGACAAAGTCTAATTAAGTACCTACTTAATTTTCATGTTATTATAGTTCAAGGAACACCACCCGTATTTTTCAAGTACTTCATCACACAAAGGTTTCAACTGGCTGGCGCTTGCATGGTACGGTTTTTTAATTATAAAACATGTACAGCGCATGCGCTTTCAAGTTTTCTGACCATAAAACCATTTATCCGAACGAACCAATTAAATAGTTTAATATCATCAGATCAATATGTAAATTCATTCATTACGTAAATTTTAGTCCATCAAATAGAATAAGAATAATGAAATAAACAAATTAAGTTAAGTATGAACAAATAAAATTTAGCGTTCCATAAAATATGTTTTTGTAATTCGTGGTCATCCATATTATCCATTAAAAAAATTAATATTTCTGCACTGCTACAATCCATAACGGCTCAGGGGAGCAGTACTTTGTAAGGAAAGAACTATTACTAGACCAACGGTTGTGCAAGGTCATTTGGTCATAATCGCACTCGACCGTCAGATTTTCACCCAATTATAATACACACTTCATGAGGACACACGGGAAACAGTGAAAAAGTAGAAACAAACCGGGTTCTTGGAGTTAGTAACACAATGCCTTACCACTGAGCTACCCACTCCTTTTTTTTTACTTAACTAAAATTTAATAATAACGCTTTTAAAATAGTTTATATAAGTTATGCTTATGATATTAAATTAAATTTTATGTCTCTTCTATAGTATTTACGGTCTTGATAATGGACAGAAGTTTTAAACGTTCTAAATAAGTCTAAAAAAATAGTAATAGCATAAGAATTAATTATATATCTCAGTTAAATATAAGTGAAAATTATTACAATTATATTGAAATTATCACAATGATTACACGTTTTCATAAGGAATATAATACAAAAACAATTGAGTGTATAATAAATGTTAAAAATTTGAACTATAATAACATAATAAATAATTATATTCGATTTTTATAGAACATTAAGAAATATATGTATTTGTTTATGGCGTAAAAATTCTTTTAAAATAATCATATCAATTCAATGCTTTTTTTTTATTCTGTATGCAGAAATGTAATATTTCTATTGTAAATAACAATGTGATTTGTTTTTTTAACTTGACCCATATTTGTTGATTTAACTGACAGCTTACTTTTTTCTTCTAAATAGCTTACTGAACAAAATGTTATTAAAATCAACTAATAAGATATTATCGAAAATCTTTAAGAATTTAGACGATCAAAAACAAAAATACTTGGGACGAAGAAAACCAAAATCCTAAAACATTACAAATAATACAACTACGCGAAAATGATTGATTTCATGCGAAAATCTTGGTGACGGCAAAGCTATTAGTTATATTGGGTTGAAAAATTACTGCTCGCCAAAATAAAAAACATTTCCTGGCATCCTGATGATTCTTTGATTTGAAAAACCCATCATATCGGGAAAAACCTTGGTTCCGAAGGTCATAAATGCGTTTGTTTCTTTTATTCTTTCTAGATTTCACACTCCTTTATTTTTTTTATATGGGCACTTGATGAGGGATACTTCAACACGTAGATTAGTCAGATCTCCGGCTCATCTCGACTCGTGATCAAACAAGAGATTGAAGGACCTCTGACGGAAGATACTACAGAGTTGACTCGGGAGTTTACAGTGTTTTCAAAGTGCCTGAAGAGAAGTGACATAATAGATAACCTGTAAATAAAACATAAAAAAAAAAAGGAAAAGGAAAAAAAGAAAAGTTATCCTTCTTGCAGGCCGCAAAACCGAAGGCCATCCGGCGGTGCAAGCACAGTCTATAGCTCAACTGGCTAGACAACACTAACTCTTTTATAAATTTAAAATACTTCAACATTGTCAATACGAAATACTTTTAAACATTAAATTGGTCATTTTTTTTTTCATTCATTCAACTGTAGATCGAATACAGTGTCAAGATTAAAACATGAAAGTACTATCGAGTGTCGTACATATTTAAAGTTATGGAACATACTTATACATATTGGAAATTTTGTAGCAAAGAAAATGGTGGCCAATATCGATAATTATAAATGGAACGATTATGTGGACTGACAGGAGAGCTTGGAGTGAACACGCTTTTAAGGGCCACACTGACCAATACTTTATCCTTTTTTACCGAAGAGAAATGCATTTAAATTCTACGATCATTTTAATTTATAGATTAATTAACCTTTCATAATTACTGGGCTATAAGTAGCACATCTATAATGGCGAGAACATAAAATAATTTAATCACTACTCTCTTAAAAAAAAAACTAAAAAATGGACATAAATCTACTAAAAACCTTTATTTTCTTTTAATTAATACTTACATTTTTAACACTGTTAAAGAATTTAAAAAAATATATTAAAATTAACAAACGAAATTATGTTAGTCGTATCTAATTTTTAATTAATCTTTATATTTTTAAACATTGTCAAAAATCTAAACAAATTAATTTTATTTTCCGATTTTGTCATTAACAATTACTATTACTATAAAATACGAGTCTAATTTTACATGAACGAAATAATAATATATTATTGAATATAATGACTATTTATTGATTAGAAAATTAATGATTAGAGTAAGAATGATTTTTTTTCTAATAACTCTTAGAACAAACAGTTACTACCGACTATGACAATCCTAGAAGTAAAAACTCTTATCTAAAAATGTCAATATAAATTCTAATTTTAATAAGTCAAATGGGTATTTAAGAATTCCTTCCTTGAATTTATTTGGCTGTCGGAATTCGAGTTCCGATAAGACTATTGAAACACTCGTAAATAGATAGAATCATATAAAAGTGAAGTACTATTGTTTTAATAAAATAAATTGTATCCAAATCAAAATCTCAAAACCTCCTTAAGGACAATCTTAAAGACCTCAGATAAATAAAAAATTTACAACACTTAAAAATGATCACTCACATAAATTATTTTTAAACAAATTTGCCGGCTATTCTGACTAGGTCACTAGTTTCAGTCAAAATTACCCTATTTTGTTACCATTTCATTAATATTAAAAATTTTAATTATAAAAAATTTAACTTTATTGTTATGATAATAATTGTCTGAATTAAATTTTGAAACAATTGATTTTATTCAAACAATTATGAGTTGTCTATATTCACAAAGAAAGTGAAAAGATTAAATATAAAGTAAAAGACTATGTTTTTTAATTGTCATCAATAAAAATTCACATTTTATTTTTCATTATAGAAAACGTATCTGTGGCAGTAAGGCAAATAACATTAAAAGGTTTTGGAATATAAATATGTAATATCAGATTGAAAATTATATGAAACAGTATGAGTTTAAGTTTGACCAATTAGAAATACAACTACTTACAATATGACCCCGGGTAACCAGTTACCGTGAGGCTCTGACCATAGTTTCGAAAGGGAAACATCAACAGAAATATTAAAGAACATAATTTTATGACTATGGAATATGTATATACAGATATTTAAACACTTGAAAACATAAAAAAATTGAAGAATTTATAACACCTAAATTAACAAAGGTAATTAGTAAGTAATTAAGATTACAGTTAAAAGAACTTTTAATACTAAAATCTCTGCTTTTGGATGATTAAAACAACTAGCCGTTTTTTTTTTCACTATTTTGGTTAATATGAAGGATAATTAATGCCTCCCAGACAGGTTCCGTTTAACACAGGTTTATGTTTTTCAAGATAAATGTAAGAGTTGTTATATGAGTTGTTTGTCACTTGTGTTTTTCCTGTGCTGTAACTTTTAAACAAGAACTTACCCAGACAGGTTACTTACGATTATGACCTATTTAAATCATTTATAGATTTTTTATTTTTGGTATTTTTTTTTTTGTCAGAACCTAACCACATTACATGTCTACCGGTGAAATTTTCGAAAGAGCCTTCGGGCTACAGGTAGAAACTGTTAGAGAAATGACGTAAACAGCTTTCGGTAAGGCTGCTACCAAGAGAGCTGGCAGAAACAGGAGCCGTGTGGGCGTGTCTTCGAGATCGCCGAGTCACTCGGTTTAATAACACTGTGAAGTAACAAGGAGGGTAATGGGCAGCGTGAGAGTCTGTCATAGTTGGATGGGGGTCCCCGCCGCCACTATCTTCTTCTTGGAGGAGTCTGTAATTTTGAGGAAGGATGGAAGGATAAATATAATAACCCCAACATGCCATATAATGGCAACCAGGGGAAAAAGAAGAAGAAGCCACTAAATCTTAGCAATGGCAACAGAAGAACATTCCAACTTAAGATAGCATAAAGATCATTTAAAAAAAAAAAAAGAAGCTATATTTTAAATATTGACATCGTCAAAGAGATGAAGTTACTTTGATACTTAAAGGTTAACATTGCTCTAGTGGCTTCAAAAGTTACTGATTGTGGCACACCAGTTGTAATAAAAGGTGTGAAAGGGATGGGAGTGAAAGCGAAGAAGTATACCTTATGAGAATTGCAAAGTTCAGTAAAAAAAATTATACTTTTTATTATTTTTCCTTCTTGAGTTATTCTCCGTTAACCAGCATGTATCAAACAGTAAAGATAAGTTGTTAAAATTTTAGCTGTAAGAATAAAGTATCAATTTTAATTATTTAGTTTATTCCTTAATAATTTTCAAAAATGTCACTGCAGATAACTCTGTATCAGACATGAAGGATGCTTTATGTGGTATTTTTTTATTCTAGCTTGATTTTTTTATCAGCATAAAAGTAATTTAAAATCAATTTTAAATATAATAATAAAATTAATCCTTAGGGATTAAGTACATTAGGGATACTTTGTAAGTTCTGTTACTAGACCAAGGTTGTGCAAGGAAGTAATTTAGTCAGAATTATGCTCGACCGTCAGATTTTTCCCCAATTATTGGTACCCGCATTATGATGGCTCCTGCACCCACAGGGCTGACTTACAGCTACAGTAACATAACAAATGATTATCTGTCACAATTGGATTCGAACTTAGGTCTTCGGAATTTAATGTATATTTATACATAAATAATTAGGATTTATTGGGGGAGTCTTGATTAAAACGTATTGGTACATGTTTTACTAAAGTCTATTCTTTAATTTCAAAAACGAAATAGTACTCAGGTAAATAAAGTTATCAAGCAGTTGGATGGAGAGATGTCAAGAAAACGGTTTGGGTTTTCATAATGGCTAATTTAATATGCACAATTGCCTGTCCATTACATAATATATTATTTTTTTCTAATGAATCATTCTATGATACATTTTATTTTTATAGAAGGAAAATTCCGCAAAGAGATTTGTCAAGCTGGAAAGCGGATCCTAGGGAGTGATGCAGCAAGGACGTGGTGACTGATTTATGTCGAGTTTGATTGCCACAAGGACGGCTACCTTCCTAATCACACTCAATGGAGCACTCGCTACAACGCCATGATTTTTCCCAAACAGTAACTGATATATAATTATATTACCAGCATATGTATTATCAACTGCCATAATTTAAGCAGTAGTGTATACGTTTCCACTAAATTAAAATTGTCTTCTTATATATGACACACTAGACATACATTATTTTTTAAATAAATACAATCGTCAATGTCTAAACTCGCTTTCTCCCACCTCTTCTACATTTTTTTGATGGAAGAGGTGCCACATTTTCCCTCGATGAATATTGAAGGAAAAAACAGCGCCAATGGACCGCAAATTTCAGTGATTGTTGGACATCACAGAAGGCCACAAAGCGATTTCCGATTAATGTACACGAAGTAGGGCGTTTGTTAGTTAAGATATTAAAAGTCAAATTTTAAGTAAAATAAATATTACGATGCTGCTTCCTCCAAGGACATGTGTTCGAATCCACCTGTCGTGGATAATTATTTTCCGTTTCACTGTAGCACTGAGTCAGCCAAATGGGTTCAGAAGCCCTCCGGGGTCCACCCTGCATCATTAAGTATCCTTAATTGGGTGAAAATCTGGTGATTCTGACCAAATCACCTCCTTGTTCAACCGTTAGTCTAGTAACAGTACTTCCTTACAAAGTACTGCACTCCTCACCCTTCATGGGTTGTAGTGAACCCATCTTTATCCGATTAATAAAAAAGGCCAATAAAGATTATAAATATTGGATTGAAGGTATTTTTATCATTGCTTTATTAATCCAAGTCTATACTTGAGTTAACATTATCTTATTTTTTACTTTGTTTATTTATTTCGTACCCAATGCTTAAAATCCAAAATCCTTAATGCTTCTTACTCTGTAACAAAGCAAATCTTTCATCATGACCTTAATGTTGTATATGTCACCGATTTGGTCAGAACCAGATACCAATCTTTCCATGATAAATTCCCCAACCATTCAAACCCATTTGTTTCTAACCTGGCTTCTGCTACATTAGATGATAATTCTCCTCACCATATGAAAAGAATATGTCCTCGTGATCTTCTCCTCTAAAAATATTATTGGCGTTCTATAAATGGGTTTTCCACATGTCTGTTTGATGCCATTGTATAACTAACTTCAAATTATGTAAATATCAATAAATAGATTTTTAAAAAAACCTATCTTCCTTTTTATTATTAAAAAAATATATATACAAACAATATGTACCACAGTCATTGATATCCTTTTGTTACCGTAGTAATATTTTAAGGTAATTATGTCGGGTTCAGTGAAGGAAGTTGGTTTCACATTATTAGTAGTCTAACCGATATAGACCGCTGATAATTTGAAACCGCCTCCAGCGGATCACGCAAATTTACCTTATAACTTTTTTTTTGTAATATTGTTCCCTAACAAATTACTTGAGTTGGAATAATAGTAATTATAAGAGATTCGAAAATTATATTTATATAAAAAAATTTCAAATATGTATTTCAAATTCTCTTCATTTGTTCGGCTTGCTTCTACCCAGTTTGTTATACGAAATGTATTAAAGAAGATTATCTAGCACTATTCGTTATTCGAATCCGTTGCTCTATTAGTTGTGATAATTATAATTGAAAACATGTCAATACTAACAAATATCCTTCCATTAGGAACCTGTGTTTAGCGGGTTATATATTGCAACTCTCTAAGAGTAGTGGTTTTAAGAGTGTGATTGGAATCATTTTTCAAAATTTCTTTGAAAAATAAGTCTGACCTTTTAAATTCTAAGGAGAGAGGGAAACATGAAGTAAATTGTTTACGATTAAAAATACTGATTAGTCCTAGTTGTAATTTATGCAGTGACGAAGGGGTAAATAAAACAAGTTTATTACGACGACATTAATGACCGAAGTTGTCATTTATTAGCACTAAAACTTACTGAACACGTGACTTTGAAGGAATGCAAGTACGATCGCAACAACGCCTGTTCTGTCAGAGGGATTTCGGCTTGGAGCTGCCTGAAAGATTTCGTTTGTAATTGAGTCATCTCATCCATAATTTATACATAATCCATTTGAGGGATGAGACAAAAAAGCCGTCTTTCTCCTGTCTCCTGCTTCGGATTCCGTTCCGTTCTAGCCCCGATTATCTCCCTTCAATTAGTAACGAGGGGTCAGGTTGCGAGCAGCTGAACGGTATCCTTATTAAGATGGGATGCATTTTATGAAATGACCAATATGATACTATATTTGTTATCAGTATAGTACTTTATGCAACGTATGATTATTTAATACTTAGGTCATTTAAATGTAGATAATACATACATTAGTGGATTAATTAATCAAAATTTAAATTACACGTACCTATTTGTCTATTTGTGAATTTTTTTGAGAATCATTGGGCCTAAACCCAATTAGTTTCATAATTTCAGTTATGGGCTAAAATGGAAGTTCAAGTTAAATTCCTAAACAATGACCATATAGAGCTGTAGTAGAGGAAACATTTTTGGCGATGTCTCAAAATAAGAGACAACTACAATATTGGAATATAATACAATATGCATATTACAATATGCACTTTTTGGAACAAAAGTGCCTTATAATATTTTTGAGTTATGATCTCTTGTGAGATTGTGAAAAGTCCAACATTGACAATATAAGGGTCTGTTTCAAAAATAATATAAGTAAGGCAACCAAGGTGGGTTTCATGCCGTTTTTCAATTTTAGTCACATTTTAAATATTTTACTATCCTAAGTCCTATATTTTACTATCCTTTTCTCTTTCCGTATTAAGTAAATGTTTCATAAGTGACATAGCACCGTCACTAAATCGGGGTTTTAGTGGGGCGGGGTTGCAAGGTGGAATTTCCTCCTTATTTTTTGTGTGTAATTAATTCATTAATGTTGCTTAAAATCCGAAATATCATTCTAGTTTCCACAAAATTAAACTACAGAAACAAGAAATGAAGATTATGGTTATCATTCGATATAATCAAAATTTAATTGTTAGAAACACAAAAAGAAAATGTTTTTTTGTTGACCAGTCTAATAAACAAACATACGAATTTTAATATCTCTAACTGACAAGGAGACAGGCGTTTAGACAATAATTATTATTATACTGTATGATAATTATTATTATTTCGAAAAAAGAAATAAAAAAAAGGGACGAAATTATGAAACATGATAATAGGACAGATAGTCCAGGTAAGATTGACACAGGGCCTCAAGGAGGCTACCGACCATAAATAACATATAGTAATCTTAATTATATATAATTATCTTATTGGCTTTAACAGATGGGGACGGCGTGAGTAGCTGTAACACGCGAGGCGAGTTGGAAAACCTAAACTGGGGGAGTCTGAGTTATAGTTTTGGTGAATAAAAAAATAATTTTTAAAATATAGAAAATTATTAAAACGTGTTAAAATTTACCAGTGATATTCGAAAACCCGAAACTTCGAATGAGATATCTGTTGGTTCCATAAAACACCAAAGTTCAACTCAATAAGCAATTTTTTCTGATTATAATAATTAAGACAAAGTTTCTAAATAAATTCGTAATACATTGAATTTATTTAGGCTAATTTTATTTATTTATTTATGTACTAATAAATAACCCACCAACTAGAAAAATGCACAATGAAAGGTAGGCATGAAAGTATATAGAAATACATAAAATTAGATAATTAAATTATAATGATAATGTGAACCACTACAACCCATGAAGGGTCAATGTTCAGTGCTTTGTAAGGAAGTTATTTTTTCAAGATCACCCTCAACCTTCATATTTTTCCCTAATTCAGGATATCCACTTTATAGAGGCTGGGTGTGCCCCAGGAGGACTTCTGAATTTACACAATTGACTTAGGACTATAATAACAATAAATACTTATCAGTCACAGCCAGATTTGAACCCAGTTCCATATAAACACACAATTAAAAAAAAAATCAAATAAAATGATGTACACAATCAAATTTCTTAGTGTGGCTCAACTATGACAATAATCCAATTTCCATTTATAGCATAGTTCATTCCGAATTCACTTAAGATTAGACTTCCATAATGGAATTAAGAAATCACTATTTTAAGTATTTTTATTTCATATTTTATTCATCTGGTCCTTTTCATCAACAATTTTTGAAATCGCCTTTTCTTAAAAACAAATTTGCTAAAACAATCCATTTCTTCAAGCCTATTAACATTATCGATGTTACAATAAATTTAACATATGAAATATTACTCTTTTATAATTAGTTTTATGAAATAGTGACAGTGATAAAATAAAATAAAATAATAAATTAACACAACATGTGTTAAAAATGATATTGATGAATATGAATTACATAATCAAACTTGTCCTGATCATACAAGATATTATCGAGAAAGTTTCATTACAAATAATGACCGTGAGAGGCCTAGTGACACAAATATTTCAAATAACTGATAAGAAACTAAGTAAACAGATTACATCAACTGTATAGAAGGATAGGTTCCAACGAAACGGAAATTTTAAAACATTTTTTAGAAAGTATAATAAAAAAATTTGGAAATTAATATCTTTTTTTTTTACAAAATCACAAAGAACATAAAACTTATATTTTACTAAGAAACAGTTTTGTAAAATGATATATTTAAATAAATGATAAGGAAACAAATTGGTAATAATTGCAAGAAAAGTAATTAATTTTCTGTAAAAAAAAAGTAAATTATACAAAATTAGTAAAATCGATGTTTTTATTTTTTTTTGTGTGTTTGATTACTAGTTACTATTCATGGAGATGAAATATTTTTTTTTTTTTTATTATCAACAATAAAAATAATACCTTTGTTAGCATTTTATTAATAATTGCACTAACAAGGTATAATATAAACAGAGATAGGACTGTTTTGCATATGAATAATTATTTGAGGCAGTAATTAATCCCACTCTACTGTTAAACTAATGATAAATTACGAACAACTTCAACTGCTTAACATTCTGCATATTATGGGGCACGAATAATATGACAAATGTTCGAGCTATCTAATTAACCATTTTTAAAAATACTGATACAGGAATATGTCTCACGTGTTTTTAAAGATATTTTTAAAAGTACATATAATAAGAGGTTTTACAATTACAGTAAAACCCCGCTTATCCATTCTTGTCCGGACCGAGATATGGTTGGTAATGTGGGAGAGCTGGGTAATCCAGTGGGTATACTATATAATGAAATTTATTAGACCGATTTAATAAAAATTAAAATAAATATATTTTGAGAAACATTATCTGATTAAAGTGTATTTTTAAGATTTTTCTGATTTAAGATTTTTAATTAATAGGAAAAAAATTTTTTTTTGTTTTGATTATTTTATTTAATATAAATTTTATTAAATAAAATAAAACATAGGAAGTAACATTATAATTGATAATACTTCAAAATTACATAATTTATAGCAGGTATTATTACATATTAAGCTACTTCTTTTTCTTAACATTGTAAATAGTTTTTTCTATTATTTTATACTATATTCATTGTATCATTCTTTTTTTTTTTAATATTGCTTATTTATACTTTGTTACTTTGGCATATATTTGTTCAACAAACTTTTTGACTGAATAGGTTTTTCTAGTAGCCATTATTGGGTTCCATCACCTGCTCTCCGAATTTTCTTGATTTAAACATACTCGATTTATAATTTATTAATTTTCTATTCCTCCTTGAACATAAGTTTATATTTAAAGATGATATGTAGTACAGTTGAGAAAATAGTTACTTCGGTTTATTATCTAATAAAAGGTAAATAGTAGTTTTACTAGTCAGGATTTCAGATAAATTTGAATTGGTCGGTGCATATTACGTCGACAATTAATGCAATTTGTCTCGAGTACCGTTCACTTGATTTACGGCTACGCAATTATCTCTCCTGGTGAACTAGAAATAGAAAATAGTCGTTTCATGTTCAATTGCCCAAGACGGGATCGAAAATAGCAGACAGAACTTCCTCCGATGGGGAATTGAAACCCTATATCCCCTTGCGAGTTGGTTTATCTCCTCCATTGGTGGTTTTGGTTTTTGCAAAAAGTCTTGGAGGCTGCGTGGGGCCAGAAGATTTCAAGAAAGTAATTACCGACAGCGGAGAAGGAATTGCGTAAGACCAGGTCCCGCCGTTGATGAGGTGAGCATCGTTAGTTGGACCCTTACCTACTTCAATTACCTCTTCAACTTAGTCCAGTCTCGAATGAGTTAAGGGCTTCGCATCCACTTCTTATAACTTTTACTGCCTTCGTCTTCGTCTCTGTCGTTTCCTTTCGTATTAACGTCTGCTCCTGTCTTCATTTCTAAATTCTACCTTCAACACCGTGGATTTCCGTTTTAATTTTAATTTTTTGTTTTTGTTTATGTCTCTTTGGTCCAACAGCTTCCATTTATTCACACCGTATTCGTAACACACTAACACAATCAGTCCAAGATAATTGGTGCCGAACTTGTTCATTCGATAAATTTACAATAACACTAAAGACTGACCCTTAATATAAGGATATATAATAGTTAGATCTTATAATAGTTAAATATAAGAATATATTTTTCAAAAAACTAAAATTCTCTGATTCAAGACTTTTAATTTTTCGATTATGGAATAAATCTCCAACAAGGCTGATATTTCTTAATATATTTTATTATTATTATTCATTTGAAAAATTTGAAATAATATGAGAATATAGAAAAATCAGGAAAAACAGTTATTAGGGAATGAAAAGGCGTATAAACCGAATGGACAATATTTTATGGTGTTCAAATCAACAAAAAAATCACCGAAAACGGACAAATATTAAAATTTAAGTGTATTGTAATAAGAACTTGTATTGTTAAACACATTCATAAATAAATATCAATATTTGAATTAACTTCAGCAGTGGTTTATAATATGATATAACTTTACAATGTTAAATTAGAATTTTTTTGTATTCTATATATTGTGATCAAAAATGTGGAAATACCTTACTTCTTGAAACATAACTTAAGGATTTTTATGCTCATCTAAATTCTTTCTAGAGCCACAATTCACTCAATAAACATGATATAATATTTCATACATTTATGTAAATAGGTATTACAATTTTGTTTCTCATCGAATTAAGGTGAAAAAAGAAGGGTTACGAAATGTTTCTGGACAAAAAAAAGGATAAGGGACACAAAGTTTCCCCAAGACTCGGCGAAAAAGCGCTAACTACTAACAACTCGACCGGAACTCAGTTTTTCTCCCAACTGTTTTGCATAGATATATTCATATATTTTTTTTATCCCGAGTGACCGCTCATCCAAATTATCCGCAAGCGGGGCTGTAAGTGGGCTGAGGAAAGCGTGTCTCCCCGTCGAGAAATTGGGGTAAAAAAATTTCCCATGGTGAGCTCCCGTTGGAGGATGTTGTGGGAGTCACCCGCGTCCAATCGCCGTCTAAACAAACCGTGACTTATCTGTAATGGAGGCCCGAGCACCACTATCTTATGCATTCTTTCACTTAGGACGGGGATATTGAATATCGCCGAAGAGGGAACACGTTCGTCTTTGTCCAGGAAGGTCCGCTATTCGGAGTTACTACGGGCGATTAAAGCCTAGAGGTACAAGCTCCAAGCTCACGGCTACGGATGGCATCTGTTGCATTCAAGACTTCAAGATTTTTTCTGAATCTTCCGGTTCTCAAGAACTAAGAAATACACAGATCCTAAGAAATTTATAAATCTTTTAGGTGGTAATTGGAAAACACATAATAAAGTTCAAACTTGAGATTAGTAGCCTTCTGCAAATATCATCAATAAACTAATAATTTTAAGTACTCCCTAAAGTAAAAAAAAATTAAGTAATTTTTATAGAAAAAAAACATTTTCTATTATAAAGAAGAAGTGCACTTTCTGACAACTAAACCTCTAATTTACGCGAGGCAATTACGACATGTTAATAAATGAATTTTTAATAAACAAAAAAATAATTCTAAAATAATGACTTGTCTATTGAATGTGAGTTAAAACAAAACAAGAAAAAAGTATTTAAAGATAAAATATTATATTTTGCTTTAAATCTATTTAAAGTTAGTTTGTCCTTTTTTTAATGATATTTTTTAATTTACAATAGGATAAGATGAAGCCGATGTACAATAAAAGTTTTGTAGAATGAACGAGAAATCTCCCAACGTTGTCAAGGAGTGCAAAATAAAAATAAATATATATATATATATACATTTTAAAGGGTACTAAATGATTTATCTGAAGCATATAATGTTACTAATAAAAAATTTTACTTCTTTTAACCATGGTTGAAAGTATATTATCTTATCCAGATTTTTAAAACTTTGAGTTCTCACATTATATCGACAGAAGGCCACAGATCTCACACTAAGTCAATATTATTTTTTAAAAAAAGGTATAAATTAATTAATATTAATAGTCTATTCAAGAATTTAAGAAGACCTGAACAGTAGCGAAGCGTTTACAACATGACATCCATAGGATACTCTGAATTGAAATAACCAAACTGTTAAATTAATAACTACATTAGTTATAAAAAATATTTAAAAAAAAAAATAACGCGATAATGAACGGTTAAAATTAAAATAAAAAATATGAGAAGAAAAAAAGAAAGGGCGGGTAGCCTGGCTCGGAAAGGCAGCTAACTCAAGGCGTGACCCTTTCTTGGTTTTTTAATTGTCAACCGAAGGCAACCAAACCTTTGATTTTTGTGATTTGGTTAGAAGATCTTGTTAAAACTGATAAATGTTTCAACCCAATTCTGATTTATATATTCTTTTATTTAATAAAAGTAATAAAGTGTAAAATTAATAATGATATATTAGTGATATATATAGTTTTTGTTTTTAAAAATATTGTTGAGATAGAGATACTTTTAATCTTTTTGAAAAAAAAAAATATTCTAGAGAGTTTTCATTATATTTTCTTAAGGTTTCATTTATTTGTCATTTCTCTGAACCTAGAGCCGATGTCGATAAGTATATAGACCCAAATATATACAATTGTATAATTTTTCTAAAATACTATAACTAGATAAATAAAAAGGTATTAAAATTGCGATTTAACCAAACCATTAAATGTATGATAAATGTTTAATAAATACTTGGCCGATCATTAATTAACATATAATGGAAACTATATATATAATTAGTATACATACGAAAGGCCATAAATATTTTATATATTTCAGTTTTATAAACCAGTCTATAATGAAAACCGTAATTACTATCTAAATTTAAAAAATCAATTTTTTTTTGTTATTATCTTGTATGGACTCACAACACAAAAAAAAATTAAACAAAAACAGGAAAGAATGAACTTCCATTATTAACATCCTTTTTCCATTGTATTAACTTCTATTAAATAATATGTGTTTTCTTATTTAAATGTATTTTTTCATTTAAAGGGCGTCCCGTAAATGATGTGAAATATTCAAAGAGGTCATAGTAGATAAATAGAGTTACAAAAATATTTATACGGGCAAAGTTCACGTTTTTGTTGAATAAGACAAGATAACTAAAAACACTATTTAAGTTATATATTTTTGAATTTCTGTATAGTAACATACGCAAATTATCCTTTAAAAACAAGGAGAATTTAGTTTTTTAAACCTTTTGAAAAGGAATTTCCAGCATGTTTTGTTATTTGTAAAGTTATGAATAATTTACGATTTTTATCAGTCTCATAATGACCTATTTTTCCGTTTTTTTATTAGTATTTCTTATATCCCCCCTTCCCTAGTTTATTTCAAGTAAAATTTAATTAACTACCTAATTAATTAATTGTACGAGTTTGAGATATTGATAATTAATTAATGAGCTAATTTACGAACAATTATGTCTTAATATGCTTTTTTTTTAATTAAATATATGGAATCAGTTCCACTTTGTACTCTTATGAATTTTCGAAAGCAATTTCTTCTTATTTTTTCTGTGTCAAATGCAGCGTCGGATATATAATTTTTAATAAAACGCCGGAATATATCATTTATCCGTATACAAGGCCACTCATAAGTGGATGTATGAATTTCCTACGAAAAGATTGACGAATAGTTTTTGTGTTTGGGTTCGGTTTTGAGGGTTTGTGTCATGGTCGGTCTGTGGGGTCTGCGGTCCGGCAAAGCCTCTGTTATTACCACTACGCCAGGTCCTTCTCCGAGTCAAACTCAAAAATTTACCGCTCGTATGTACGTGAAGAAATGTTCTTTCGTAATATTTATATTTTTCAGTCTGATCAACTAGTTGAAATAAATTTTGGTTTAATATACCAGTCTGCACGAGCAAGTATGAAACAAGTTGTTTAAATATCTAACCGAACAGAAAATAACCGGTGCAATAGGTTTTTTTTTACCGACAATTGTTAACCGGTTATTTTGGCAATCTTCTAAATAGTTAGTCTTAAGTCACTAGTTTAGCCATAATAAATTTTATGTTTTTCCCTTAGAAAAAAATCAACCTATTTATTGATCATTTTAAAATAGCGGTTTGCACCGAATTCATTTGCAAACTATTATTTATTGTATAGGGTTTGTTTACTTCACAATTTTTTTCAAAATATACGTCAATTTTTATATTAGTGCAACCTTTTTATGAATTTATGGGTATATGTATTTCGAAATATAAATAGATATACATTTTTCAAATGATTATCCACAACGGAAGAAGATAGTTGATCATATGAAATTGATTGTACGAAGATAGTTCGGATGCGGTATATGAAGGTACAAGACAATAAAAAAAACTATTGAATTGTAACCAACGTTTCGCCCCACTTAGCAGAGCTTTGTCAGAGCTAAATAAAAATAAGATACAAACATTGTAAAATGTGATTACAAAATTCGAAGGTTTAGTAGAGCCCCAAAGCTCAACTCCGTATGTCCAGATTGGCCTTATTACAGTCATGTAGATCAGTCTTTTGTAATGGAATTGGAAGTTTAGACCGTTGGTCCAGTAAGAGCTGTAACAGTCAAAATCGACGTGCAGTTTCCTGTCTTTTTAGTCTTTCCAGATTCCAGGTTAGTGGTTTGTCCAGGTGTAGTCCAAGGATTTATTTTAATCCTCTAATTACGACACCATTCTTCGAGAGCTGTGATATGGGGTTGGAGATTTTGGGATGCAATTATAGGGTTATTATTAACTGTGAGCACACATGTGTCATCGGAATACGCAGTGAGGATAGTTTTAGGATTGGTTGGAATGTCAGCTGTACAAAAGATGTAGAGGATGGGATCGAGGATACTACCTTGAGGAACACCAGCGGACTGAGAATAGAGGAATGAGTAGGAACCATTGTAGTTTACTTAGAATAATAGAAAATTATAATACACATACAAAGAAAGTACGGAATTATACAAAAACATTTTGTAAAATAAAAGAGACTGCTTCAGGTATCTAT
This sequence comes from Halyomorpha halys, assembly GCF_000696795.3. Classification (NCBI taxonomy): domain Eukaryota; kingdom Metazoa; phylum Arthropoda; class Insecta; order Hemiptera; family Pentatomidae; genus Halyomorpha; species Halyomorpha halys. Next base: position 962,946 of record NW_027105546.1, read on the forward strand.
TCAATTATATTTATATTTCACTAACTTAAATTGTCTTTCTTTAGAAAAAAAAATATGTATGTATAATTTCTTACTTTCTTTGTACATGCACTCTAATTTTCACATCTTACAATGTTTGTATCCTGTTTTCATTTAGCCCTGACAAAGTCCTGCAAAGTGGCGCAAAACATTGGTTGTAAAAAAATTGGTACCTTATTTATAAGATTTTTTTTTCATAATAAGTATATTACTAAATCAGTTATGAAAAATTATGTTCAATATATAGAAATAGTCTTTCTAAGAAAAAAAAAATGACAAATATTGATTTATTTAATTATTTTCTTGGTGTCGTGGTTTAAAAAAACAGAAAGGAGTGAAATGATCAGAATATAAAGCGAATAGCCAATCTCATTAAATTCACAGTTACTTCAATTATAGGATTTATTAAAAAAATTAAATAAATGAAAAGGTGCATGAACTACAAAAAAACGGACTTAAAAGTTTTTAGATATAATTATTCCTTGAAACATTGAAAAAATAAATTAAACTTATAAGAGTAATAAAAACGTTTTAATTTAGTGAAGGAAATCATAATTTTTATTGAAACATCTGAAGTACTTTCTAGTTGTTAATCGCTGGGGTTTGCCATGGATGATAGTGATTTAACTGTTTCCTAGCTACAATAATTTTTCAGAAAAAAACAACTTAATTACACACAATTAAGATAAAACTAACCTTGAAGCAGTCAATTAAATAAAAAATAAAAATTCATTGGTAAATCAAAAAAAAAAAAAAAGTAATAGACAAAGACAGACTATCTGACGCTTTGTTACACCTGAACCATTCTGCGATTGACAGACAATCAGTCAGGAAGAGCTTCTGGATCATTAGCATTAATATGGTTGCCAAGGAGAAGTTATGTCTTCTATTACCCGAACGAGAAGTATGGTAAGCCCTAGGGGCAATGATACTAGTTTAAACGTTCGTTAATGACACTCAATAATGAGCCAATATTAGGGATCGATTGTCCTACTTTGTTGGACAGAACATTTTTAATAATTAATACAATAATTAAAGAGTGACATGGTGGAGGCTTCTATCTATACCGGGCAGATGTGGAAGGAGCCGGAGAAATCATTAATCATACAAGACATTTCTAAAAGGATGCCAATTTATTTATGCTCCTATCAATTATACATCGTGTAACTCGTCCGTAGATAGCACTATACAATATTTAGTTCAATAGTCATAGTAGAGTACTCAAGTCATCGGGTGTAGTCGTTCGAAGGCCCTGACCCAATAAATTTTAATGTTCAATTTAAACTTCAAATTACTCTATACTCAGTATGGAAAATCAGCTGAATCCATAAATGTATAAGAGTATATTTTAAAATAATAATTAATTTAATCTCACAAAGGAGCAGCACGGCCTGTAAAATTTATACTTTATTGATAACATCAAAAAGAGGGAAACCCCTAACTATAACTATAAATATTTTTTTTATTATTTATTTATTCATATTTACGACTGTATTAAAAATATACACAAGTGAATTTGATTTTAGTTATATGGCAAGAAACAGACATTTGGAGAATTTACCCATTGATAGAACTCTAATAACATTTCTAGAGAAGATCTCGCGGCCATCTTCTTTTCAGATGCCTAGGAGGATTATCAGGTACTGAAGGAGAAACGAGATTAGAAACAAGTGGGTGTGGGTGGTTAGGAAGTTTATCATGGTAGGATTGGTATCGGATTCTGGCCAAATTGGAAACGTATGGAACATTGAGGTCCTGATGGATGATTTAATTTGGGATAAAGTACAGAGCATTAATAATTTTACGAAGGATTTTGGATTTTAAGGATTGGATACAAGAGGATTACAACAATATTTGAATTTAATATCAAAGTAAGCCCGAGTTACAAAGGTTTAAAACTTTCTTAGTATGGTTTGTGATTTCTATGAATACTGGTATTTTATGATTTGTTGGGGTGCTCAGTCCAAATATTGAATTAATACATCTATGGGTAATATTTAGCTCTAATTAAACTACCGAGATCAAACAAAATGGTCCTCCGGGTCGGACAATTCACAGTACTGAGACAAAATTAGAAAAATCTTATCTGCTCAAAAACTCAAGAAATAGTAGAAAAATCAGCAATTCCATGTTTTCAATATTTACTTATATTAAGTTTAGCTTTTATACAGTCAGCCTAAGTTACACAAATTTATGCTGATGTTAATTTATTATTGCAAACAATTAATCAGCGTTCAAGCATTTAGTATACTTTTTTTGTTTAGGAATAACAATGAAATGCCAGCTTAGAATTACATTTAGAGAAATGAGTGGCACGTGATGATTTATTGCAAGAGAATTTTTTTGTTAGTATTATCCGTATCTTATTAATGAATAAAAAAAATCTATTCTTATAACTCATTCCTCTTCATACCTTAAATAATTATTATGTATACCATTTATTATTTTATTTCGTATTGGATTTCACTAAAAAGTGTTTTCTTGTTCGTATGCTGAATATGAAAAAGTTTTTAAGTCTCGGCAGATCTTCATAGTCAAGATAATCGAAGACAGTACCTGACGCTATCGAAAGCGGTTCACTTTTCTCAATCCATAACATACATAATTCCATCGCTAAGTGTCCTGTCCCCGATGCCATGTAATATTCAAGCGCTAGGATGGATTCAGGGGGAGTTACCCTTTCTGGCAAAGAAGAAACAGAGAATGTTGTGAATAATGGAGGTGCTAAGAGAGGGTTAGAGCGGGCGTCTAGTGGCAATATAAATTCCTCATGTTTCAGCAAGGGGACACCCCCCTCCCCCGATGGTCAGTTTATCGCCTTGATTAGGGCAATAATTCCACGGCCACCGCTATAAATTCTACTCAATAAACATATACTCAACTCTCAGTAATTGCTACTTTAGCTTCGGGGGACCGACTTCTCCCATTACTCAAATGAGTTAGTTTATTCTGATAGGAGCTATGAAATGGGCAAGTCGATGCGCTAAGATAGTGTCAATACTCAACGATGAGATTATATATTTAATATATCTTGGGAAAGATAATGCAACCATTTATTTTATAGAGCAATTTATGATTTAACTTACTTTCCAGTATATTTATTATTCCGTTCTTATTTTATATAAACTTCATTTAAAGTAAAATCTAGAAGCTTCTTAATTTATAGTAGTTTTCTCTTTATTCTTGATTTGAGTAGAGGAGTCATTGACTAAAATACCTCAACCGCACCCTTATCCTTCCTAGGCGGACTCTCTTAGTCTGGCAGTAGAATTAAATCACATTTTTTTCAAATCCTCTGGAGTCAACCGGGAACATAATTTGCTAAAGACCTTCACTGCAGAAAACGCCCGTTCAACAGTAACCTGCGTGGCAGCCCAATTAAAGCGACTTCAGAAATAAGATGGCATTTGTGCCAAATGAAATGCATTAATTTAGGGAATAAATATATATCAACAATAAACTATAGTACATACATATTACAATAATAATTTTTTTGTGCTCGACATTTTTTTATCAATAATTTTAATCGAATTAATAAATAGAAAATATCGATTTTAATTTTTATACATAAATTAACCATAATTTTAAAATTAACGATCAAATGTATAATATTTTGAGAAAAAAAAATAAAAGAAATTATTGATTTCAAACTTTCATTTCTAACATTTCTATTTGCTGTATGCTTTCTATCGCTGAGGTCATGCTCCATTTTGGATGCATAAGAACCCTTCTTAATTAATAATTTGAGGGTTCTCAAGTTCACTACTTGTAAAACGAAAAATGCTCTATTCTGCCTTATTTATTAAAAAAAAAATTCTTCGACAGTAAATCCTATATATTTTTTTAAAAAATTGTTTTTCTTAAGTTGGTGAAATGAAAAGTTATGACTAAAACTATTGACCGAATTCCAGATGTTCCTGAGACCCCGTTTACTGTTCCACACTAAAAGGTCATTTAGGGTTCAACATCATGATCGATAAGTTATATTTTCACCAATTCTACACGTGAGCGTTCTATATAGTTCGGTATTTTAAAGATTTTTCATAGAGTAAAGAAGTTTTGTTCTTCTAGCCAGCTCTGTTATTGCCTAGCGTGCAAACCTCGGGGAAATTCATACAGAAACCAGTCAAAGGAGTTGGAGAGCCATTTTCTAAATGTTTCCAACAATCCTGACTATATTTTCCGACTTACAAGTGGCCTGAGGAATATTTCCTGAAATCTGCCTTTTTCTGAACATTATCGGATAACTGAACCATCTAATATTATTAAAACAGTTACTAATAACCCCTTTATGTAATGTTTAACCATAATTATCCATTTTTTCCATTCCATCAAATTTCTATTTAGTTTCCGACCGTCATCTCAATTTGCCTTTTAGGTGCAAAACAATATTCGTACAAGGTTACGCAATCGTAGAGCTTATTATCTCTCGCCGGGGATGGAAGGGAACGAGAACTGACCATGGTGGCTGTAATTTCGAGGAACGGTTCCTTGGCAAATTCCTTTGTTCCGACCGCAGACCTCAGAGGGCCTAGGCTCCTTGACACGAGCGCTCTTAGGCAGGATCCTGTCGCAACAAATAGTTTCGTGTGTGCTACCTTCGGGTTCGGACTGTGTCTCCCTCCGGTATTTGGAAATTGGTGACACTGGAGTTTGCCCAACTTTTCTTGCCACATCCTTCAGAAACACGGACCTGTCATCCTCATGTCAGGTCGTTCATCATCTGAGATTTTGAATTATCTGGAAAGATGGTACTTGGAGTTGACAATATGAGACTTCTCATCATCATTTAATGAATTCGATTTTAACAATTATTCACCGAACCCGATTCGTCTTTAAAATAAGCCATGTTTCGCGAGGCATTTAAGCCTTCCAATATAACCATAAATCAATTTATTTTAGCAAATATCATGAAAATTACTACTCCAACAAAGATAAACGTCATAAACTACTATATAGTACATTAAACTAACTTTAATTTGAGTGCTAATAGATATCTGTACGTCGAATGGTCTTTGAGATAAAGATTTCTCCAAATAGATTCACTAACTACTAATCTTTCAGAAGATTTTTAAGAAATTTTGCTTTTCGAGAACTATTGGACGTAAATAGCTCTTTTAGGGCTAATATTTCAGAAAATTTATTCTTCTTTAAATAATGTCCTCTAAGGTTTTCTAGTGTTGTTGATAGTTTTGAAGATATAGAGCTCCGAATGAAAAATCAATTTTTTCTAACATTTTGAAACAACCGCCATTTTTTATTCCCCTACCTATACTTGGCAGACTCGTCAATTTGACTAGTAATTATACAAAGTTTTCATTAGAATAATCAAAAAGTGGGATGGAATGCCTTGTTTTCTTACCGGCTCTTGTACTAATACGTTAGATGAGTTCATGAACGCAGTCACTTGAATGTTTTTGAAATAATGCCTCAGATAAACAATTCCCAGAGTATCCGTACACTATAAACAAGAGTTTGAAATTGATAATTTCTTCTTTTTTTTTTTAATTTAAAAACCATTCTTGAGTTATATATAATAAATTAAATCGATCTTTGATGTTTATTTATTGGATTAAAACTATATATATTAAAAAATCACCTTACTCATAAATTAATAATTAATGTAGTATGTATTGTATTTAAATAACTTATTAAAATATAAATGATTTCAAAAAATCATCGTAAATCTAAGTAAGCATCTATTCATGCATCCAAGATATGAAAAAGTGTCCTTTAATATAAATCAAGGACCCAAAAATATAATAAAAACAATAACACTTTATAATCCAGTTACTAAACTATTTAAAACAATTTTACATAGTAGAATATCATTAGTAAAATCCATCTTTAAAACAAATAATTAAAATTTATTATTAAATTGATTTTAAATCAACTGAAAAAGTATTCGTCGATATCAAGGCAGGTCACCGAAGACAAGAATGATCTTTTTTATTTTAAAATTAGTCAAACCCATGTTGGTCTATAAGTTAATATATAACTTATATGGACTTTAGTGGTCACTTATCGTTAGAAATTAATTAATTAATTAATAAGTGATGTTTATGTTTTATAATAATAAAACTTTCTACATATTTGAAATATACAATCAATAACACTAATGGTGATGTGATAAGATATACTTTGCTGAAACAAGTAGGAGTGTAAAATATTTGTTGTATCTTTTTAATACGACCATCTATATTCACTAAATTTGTAATTAATATTCAACCAACTAGTTGTGAAGTTTCCTTACCATTCCATTTGCATATTGTATGTCAATTTGATATTTAAATTGGACAAGTGTCACTTCTTTATTAAAGTCTCCAGCTAACCGTGTTACTTTTGAATGATCTGTCTAAGTTTCGCAACCATAAAAAAAGTTATTTTTTTTTTAATTTGCATATTTTTTATAATGAACTAAAAGATAAACAGTTATACAAATCAAACTAGCACGTTCAACATCAACTTAACTCGTGTCTTCGAAACATTTTTTTTTATAAACAGTAGTTAAAACTAATAAAACATTACTTAAAAAAATAAAAAGGCCATTATTCAAACATACATATCGGAGTGTAAATATTAATAATTTTCAAAATAATATTTATTTTAATTTTACTTAAATAATAATTTTTTTGATTTTTCAAATAAATCAGATACTGCATAGTAAAAACATGAGAAATTTCTTAGAAATGTGTCTAGAAAACGTCCTACAATTCACAAATTACATCAATTTAATTACTAATTCTCTAATTATTTTAATAATCGACATAAACTATTAGACAGTGGCTCTATCTATCCTCAAAATGCAGAACTAATTATCTTATTATAAATTAAGTGAAAATGTATTTCTCCATTACAATACAAGCTTGCGAACAATAAATTCATAATACAGAAGTATAAAACAGAAGTAACAATGATTTAATTAAAAATTATTGTATTATTTCTTATCCTCTATAAAATAAAAGCGATAAGGTTAAACTAACAATTATTGGGGGAAAAAAAATATTGTTTTACGCTATTGAATCAAAATACTTACATTAATTTTTCTATAATATATTTATTGCTATTTATAACTAATTTACATAAAAATGCATCTAGTAAATTTGATGTAAGAATAAAATGGAATGATACAGGCATACCCATTGGCACTCTAATAATATTTCAACAGTAAGTCTCGAGGCCATCTTCTTTTCATACGCCTCGGAGAATTGTCAGGAATAAATGAAGAAGCAAGGTTAGAAGGATCAATGTCTGGTTCTGGCTAGATCAGTTACATATGGAACATTAAAGTCTTATGTATGATTTTATTTGTGACAAAGTAAGTAATATTGAGGATTTCACAAAGGAATTTGGATTGTAAAGATTAAATACGAGATGAATTCGAAGGTCTTACATTAAGTTAAAACATATTCTATGATTATTTCATTTTTTTGTTCCTATCGGTAAAGTTATATTGCTTATAGAATTTTATGGATGCAAACGATTAACTATTTCGAGTGTTAAAAATTTCATCGTTATATTGATCATTTTTGTTATATGTAACATATTTATACAATTATTATTAAGAACATAATAAGTTTTACATAAAATTATCATTATAAAACTAATTACTTATTACCAGATCAATCATTATTTTTAGTTACATAATAATTACTATAACTTTCCAATTTCAAGAATATTCATCTATTCATATAATATTTGTACAGCTTTGTTATATTGTACAGTTAGGTCTATTTATAATCCTAACTTTATGAAATTATTGCCACTCCCTAAAAATATTTAAAAGAAACTTTAAATATAACCTTTTTTTCATGTTCAAAGGTGCCTCATTAAACATTTAAGACTTTAATTACTTTTAAAACAGTTGTAAAAGCATATCAACACAACTTGATAAATTTTCGGTACTTCTAGAAATAATGAACAGAAGATAAACTGTAATTACATACTGAAAATTGATCCTTTCAGAATATTTTGCAGTATTAAATAAAAATATTAAAACTAAAAATATATTGATCTTTTATTTGGTTGAAAATAGTTACTGATCTTATCAAATATTATTTCTAGAACTTCAACCTCTAAAGTTGTTTCAATACCCTTCTTTAATACTAGAACGTTCTCGTTTTTATATTGTTTTATGTTCTTATAATTATATAATATCTATAATTAAAATATGAATTTTTGAATTTAATATAATAATGTATTTAAAAGTGGTCGAACTCATAACACATCCGCGGCACGTGTTCAAAAGACTATTTCAAACACTTAATTTACAAATCGTATTTTAGAGATAAATTCCAGGCGTTCTGGAGGAATGGCAGACTAATAGGCCTTGAGGAAGTGAACGTTGGCCAAATATACGAGCCGCGAAGCTGACAGAAGAGGACCTGGATGAAGATATAGAGTCAAAGAAGAACTAACTAATTCGGTAGGAAACAAGAGCTACCTTTTTGCACGGTCCTGGCCAAGGCGAAGAAAAGGATGGCTTTTTCTTAAAGATTCCGTTCGTAGGCAATACGTCAAGGACCAGGTAACTTTTTATACCATCCACATTTATCCCAAGGCAATCGTATGCCGTGTAAAGACAAAAAGTCCACTCTCTCGTCCCTAACCCGTGTCCTCTTCAAGAGTTATGAGTTGCAAGTCTGCAATCTTAAAAGTTCACGTCTATTTATTTACTTATATTCAATTTTTTTTTTTTAATATAGCACGGTAATATTAATTAATTATGAAATAAATTAAAGGATTCTACATTTTCCGAAAGCGACTTCATACTGTACTGACACAATTGTTAACAGGCTAAAAGATGATTTTAAAAAACATCTAAATACCTTTAAAATGGGGATTAGCATTAAATACTGATAAAACAGAAGCCATCATTTTCACAAAACGGCGGTCTATACTCCCATGGACCATACATTTATATCCGTGTCCCCAATACCAAAACAGTTAAGTTAAGGAGTCAGTTTAGCTAACTATGATTTAACCACGACATCAATTCAAAACTGTAGAACATGAAACAGTGAAACATGAAACTGTAGAAACATGAAGTGTTCCAACATTTAAAAACAGCAGAAAATCGCCTAAATTAATATACTGTTAAAATTTCAATTAATATATCACAATATCGATTTATAATTACTGTTGATCAGTTTAATAGTGAAATAATATTATTCCATGAACGCGAACCCTTACAGATTCATTCTTCACGCACCGCAGAAAAATGACAGCGAGGAAAACTCAATCGAGTAATTTCCCGGTCTGGTCTGGCGTTCTATTCACATCAACTATAAAAGAAGGACCTTGGTTATCTAGGGGTACACATTTTCATGGTTAGAACTGTTTTATTTGTGAAATATTACATTTTCCAACCAGTTTGTGTTTTCAGAACGGCGTCAGGAGGACAAGGTAAACACCTGAGAATAAGAAACAAGCTTGAATTTTTTATCCAGATAAGATCAAACAAAGTATAATATCAACTGTTTATTTTCAGAGAGAAAATAGTAAGAATAGTTATATTTTTATTATTTTTTTATTAGTCATACCAATGTTTCAACCCATTCATGTTGATCATCGCTTTGCTTAGAAATGCGAATAGAAATACCAAAATAGACCTATATATATATAAAATATAGGAGTATATTTTTCAAATGTCAATTTTATTAACAAGAGAGGTAAAATTAATATATGAGTTATAAAATAAATACAGATGCAAGATATGAAAATTAGATAATAGATTACATTGACCAAACAACAAAAAACTCATATTCCCATGTGAAAAATAAAATAATTTAATGTTGATATATATAAAAAAAAACTTGCGTTGATTGAGCAACTAGAAAAAATAAAGCTTTGTTTTGACAATTTTTTATTTTAAGAACAGTTGTTCATTCCCTATGTATCCCTATGCACAAAAAAAGTGTAGCCGAAATTTATTTTAAAAAAGCTACATGAGCTAAACATTTTTTTTTCCAAATAGATACTGTTCCACCTAAAATAAAAAAAAATCTTTATTTGCTAAGAATATTCCTCTGCTTATAAAAGAAACAACAATTCTTACAACATTATTACATAACAATTATCAATATTACATTTATTTATTTACACCTATCTTATTTTTTCTTTGTCCCTATTTTTTAATTTTTATTAATTAATGTACTTTTTTGGGAGCTGCGTGGCTCAGAGTTAAGGCACTGTACTAACTCTAATGATCTGGGTTCGAATCCGCCTGTGACAGATAATTATTTATTACGTTACTTTTTAACGTTACTTTTTACGTTAATTTTAATGTACCTCATATTTTATCTTCATCTTTACACCTCATATTTATAAAATTATTTTTTACATTTAAAAAGTATGAGAGTACATACACTTGTATTTCTTCTTCAATTAAAGGTTAGTCAGTGTCGAAACGAAACTTCAAAAGTTCTCTAATTTCAGTGAATATCTAAATGTTTATCGTGGGCAAGACCAGGTCTCTCAGTATTTTTAATTTTAATATATTTAATACTAATTTTAAATAAACCAGACTTTGGATGCAGATGAGACTATTATAATGAAGATATATGATGAAATTGTCAGTGAATAAACGTCAACATTGACCCTCATGTGATGAAATGTGTAGCAGGAAGAATGAAAAACTCCATCATATATTATTTATAAGTCAAATATAAAACAATTTAAGGATTTTCCGAGGAATGGTTTGGTGGAACGATTGACGATTTGAGTAAATTTTACCATTTCATTTCTGGGATGTCAAATTATAAACATGATTAATAAATATTTCTCTAATAATGTAACATAAACGTTTTTTTATTAAATGACTTAAATTTTATGTTTAGATAATTTGAACATTAATAATACTACTTTTATTGTTTTTGATAATTTTATATTTTAATGTTGTTTTTAGCGTTTAGCATTGATATGGCCGATTTTCACTCAATTTTAATATATTATTATTTTATATAATTTGTATCTCACCTAAATCCACCTCCTCCCCCCAAAAAAAAGAAGAAGAATTTTTTAGTGATATTAAATATGTTATATTTAGATATAGGCTCTATTTGTATCAAGTTATGCCCTAAAATCAAATATGGTGTAAATAAATATACGCAAAGAATATCTCTATTGTTTTTAGTCATATTGTCCAGTTTTTTTTTGTTTTTTTTTTCGATGAATATAATAAAGAATGTAAACATGGCAATGAACAACTAGTCATTCATTCTGTTAATGATTAGATGAATAGAATCTTTATAACATTTAAAATATTCCTCAGCAACTGTGTGAGAACATGAGTTTCATGGGAACGCGGAGAGAGAAGCCAGCAATGGCAACAGGTGCTGTCTTTCTGGGCAGTTTGTGAGAAGGCACAACAAACAGGTCACTCTTTATAGAGAACCCTTTGTGCGTTCTGTTTCAACAATTCAGCCTTTAGCTCCCGCAGTGCCTTTATCGGCAAATAACAAACATCTAAATAGAGAGCGATCTAGTCTTTTCAAAGGGCTGCCTGCCTGGTTCTTATTAATAACAATATCAATTGTCCCGGGAGTAGCAGGTTGTACACAAAGCATTCCGACCACTGTCACTATTATATTTGAATAGATACGCACCGAAAACTTAAACCATTCCTACAATTTAGAACAACTTTCAAAAAATAATAGATAAAAAATAAATAGATTTCATGGCTTAAAGAATAAAGCAATTGAAAAATAAGTAAATTTTTGTAAAAATATATTTATGACACCGGTCAATATAAACTTTTTGTCTGGGTTTTAGATACCAAATTTTGATTTATTCTCTGTAACAAATAGTTTTACCGGATAAAGATTACTTTGGTATTTTTTTTTATTTATTTTTTTTTATATATAAATGTTTTCCTATTACATGCTAACACCAAACCGTATGGTTTTAATAGTAATATCTGTAGTTCCTTATTAATGAAAGGTATAACTAAATTATTTTGAATAATTTTATATTTTGTTTTATTAGGAATTTGACTTCATGAAGATCAAAAGGGATAGAATTTGTGAAATATGAAAATCTCTAGAAGTTCCACGTTTTATTCAGATGCAAGAAATATAGAAAGGAGACAGGGAGAACTACAAGAATACCCGTAAAAGACGTTACATTTTCAACAAAAATAGAACAAGAAAAGATCAAGAAAATTAGAATGTTTTTCACAAAAACTAATTTAGAATTTAATAAAGTTAAACCCGAAGGGATATTTATTATAAAGTTTATAAAAAGATATTTTTTACGAGGACTATTTTTTACACTTTTCACAAAGAAACTTTGATTGAAAAAAATACTATATTTGAAATTACAGGTTGAAATCGACGAAAGAATTGAAGTGATTTGAAGCAGTTGTTTCAAAAAGAAAATTATATCAATATATGTTTTTGAATTTAAATCTTAAGTAACTAACTTCAACATTAATCTTAAAACCATATTTACTAACTTAACAGATCTTCCTTAAGTTATTGGATATAGTTTTGTGATATTTTAGTTATATCTATGTAATCAATTTATCAGACAAACATGATATCACGAAATAGTTTAGGACAGTAATTACTAAAATTTCTTTGTTCCCAATTAAGAATAATTAGATAAAACCCTCTTCTAGAATCCCTTGCAACTCTTCAAAAAAAAAAAATCTACTTTTCTAATTTTAATAAAACTTGGTAGTTGATAAAACAGCCCTGCGTCCTAGTTTTAAAAATCTTAACAACTTTAAAAATCGGAATTTAAAAAAAAATTGACAATGATAACCATTCAGTAAGGACTAAATAGTAATAGCACTATATAATGTCCACATTACTTTTGATCTCTGTTTGCGCCACTTATGTATGATAAAAAAATCAACTTTTGCAGACAAAAAGACAAAATCCGTTTTTCTTTTAAGACCTGTGACTATCGATTTATTTACAAATATCAGATGTATTCCTGCATTATATTTGTAAAACTTATCATCGATATTACCGAATTATTCTTCCTTGAGGATATTAAAGATAGGACTTACCTGTGTTTGGGTGAGTCCTAGAGAGGCAGCTAACTCCGCCCTCTCAGGCAGAGCGAGGTACTGTGTCCTTTGGAACCTGCGGTTGAGCTGCTGGAGCTGAAGGCTGGAGTATATCGTCCTGGGCTTCCTCATCTTCTTGCCCTTTCCGTTCACCCTGAGCCCTCCTTCCTCACCGCACTTTTCTGCAAGAAGAAATCATTTCCGATTACATTAGTATATAGCAGGTGCCATAAGTAAGCATATCCTTAACAATATCAAGGGGGTATTGTATCAAGCACAATGTACTTGATGAATATTATGAAATTTTTTTTAAAGCTATCAGCTTCTGTACAGCCTCTGTAAATTTTTAGAGGTTTCTAGTTTTATATTTAGTAAAGTTGCTTGTCAAATATTAAACTTTGTAAGCTTAAAGGAAGCAACCTTATTCTTATTTTTAATTGCTGGACATATGTCACCTTAATTGAGTCAATTTTTTATATGTTCCAAACTCAATATAAGTCCTATTTTTTCTGTTTCCATATTTTCTGTCTTTAAAATAGTACTTTTTTTTATGCCCATCTATATATTTAAATTTCAGCGATTTTTTTTTTTTATTTAATACACATAAGAAGTAAGAAAAAAAAAATTTTTTTTTAAAGAAACTACTTTACTATTTTGATACCCTTATTGACTGCCACCCGGACTAACTTCCTACAATCTGGTTCATACGGTCAACTATCTTCTTCCAATATGAATAATGTTTTGAATAAACTAAATTCGATAAAATAAAACAAAATTACTTTGGCTTTTATTGAAAGCTTAAAAAATCACATGCACACATAGATTAAATCATTTATCTAAAAAAATCCTTTTTAAATAAAATTTTTTTTCATTTTGGCCATATTATTTGTGGACAGCTATCGCGTTAATTATAAATTGATACAACTCTTAGATATCTCCTTAAATATAAATTTAAATTTTCTTCAAATAATTTTATTTTTTGTCTATTACATCAACACGCAATAAAAACATATTGTAAGTTTATATAATAATAGTCTTTCTACTGGATAAAAACTATTTTAGTGATCACTGTGAAATACTTTATTTTGCATTCCCCAAGTAATAAAAAACAAAAGATATTTTTAAAATATGACAGAGAAATCATATATATTGTATATAGAAATGTATATAATGTATTTGCTTGGTAAATAAAATGAGGAGGTAGGGAAAAAAAATCAAAATGTATCATATTTCTATAACATAAAACAGTTTTTTGTGATCACCATGTAATAGTTTATTTTGCTTATAAAGTTGAGCAGTATAAAAGGGTCGTAAAAACTTAAATTTAACCGATGAAGAACGCATTAAATTACAGCTATACAATTTAAGCAACGAGTAGTCGTAAATAAAATAAAAATGGGGATACACACCTAGTTATAAAAAATAAAATTTTTAAAATATGTCTTTTGAAGAAAATTTAATTAGGTATACAAACAGATACGTCTAAGAGTTTTAATTAACATTATGTTGTTCATACATAAGATTTCAAAACAGCTAAAAAAATTGAGGGTTTAAATGATCGGTTTTTTTTTTTTAAACCACAATTTATTAATTATTGAAAATAATAATTTGTATGTTAGGAAAAGTTTCTGCGAAGTGAAAAAGTTTTAACTTTAGGATGATAATTTAATCGTTTTGAAATATTATTGTTGATCAAGAATTTAAAAATAACGCTTTCTAATCAATTCGACAGCCATATAATTTCTTAATAGAGAAACTCAAGTATTTGATGGAAACACAATGTAATCCCCTAGGCTATATGCGTAGTCAATAAACCGCCACATTTTTAATTACAGGCCGTTTTTCGAAACAAATTTTAAAATATAAATTATTTATTTAGCAGACATATAAAATTCAAAAGAAAAGAAAGAGAATGACGGATGACAGTAATGATAAGATCCCTTTGGAAGAGTTCCATGGCGGTCCTATCTTCATATCGCACACCTTTAATTACCGGCTCACCTGTCTGAATCCCCGTCCTATAGAACCTTACTTATTGTTTTACGAAAAAAAGAAAACAACCGTTAAATATTCATTTAGTTGTGATGTACCTCACTAGTAGTTAGGTAGAGAATTTTAATTAGAAATCTGTTAATGGGATTCAAAAATTAAATATGGTATTCTCATCGCCTTGGAACGCAAATATACAAATTTATAATAAAGAGAAAGAAGCTAAGATTATACTATGATAAATTTACATTTTATCATAGTATAATCTTAGCTTCTTTTGCTAGATTCTTTTTCTTCTCTTACTTGCAATGATACGTATATATTCTACATACGACCAATAATAATGATTTTCAAATTATGAAAAACATGGTCAAGGATACGGTCAAAACTATAAAATATAGTTAACAACAATTTATTTGCTGACGTTTCATCCCACTTTGTAGAGGTTCATCAGGGCTAAAAGATACAAAAACAACTTAATATATTTTGACATAGTAAGGTAATAAGACACATAGGTAAATTAAGGTAGGGTTAAAATTATGTAAAAATAAATGAAAATAAAATCATATACAAATAAAGAAAATATGAAATAAAATAGTATTAATATAAAATAAACAATAAGAAAATAAAAAATTGTGCAAAACTCATTTTTAACCTTATATTTTCTAATAATTGCTTATTATTTTATATTAAAACTATTTTATTTCTTCTTTTCACTTATTTTTACCTAATTTTAACCTTTTTTTGACCTAATTAAACCTAATTTTAACATTTTTGTATCTTTTAGCCCTGATGAAGCTCTACAAAGTGGGACGAAACGTCTGCAAATAAATTATTGCTAACTATTTTTGTTCTCTCTCGACCACCATCTTCTTCATGATAAAATAAAATATTACTAGGTGATCAAAAAAAACTTTTTATATAATAGAGATGAAAGATGAAGTATTCCACTAAAGCTGAAGTTGTTTGGGGGCCAGATTAAAATGAGACTGAAATCAAATGTTCTGAACAATTTTTTGAATATATAAACTACATCTTTTTGTCTAAACTTATATAGTTTTTAATTTAAAATATTTTATTTAGAAGATGTAGAACTAAGTTTATAAATGTTGAAATATGTTGATTTTGTTTAAATCAATTATTTAAGAATAATTTTTACTTTATCGTTGAGTTCAATGATACGCTATTCTAGTTTCGCTAATTTTTTGAGAGGGATTAGCTATCATGGCGTTGCATATAGTACTTGTAAAAATTTAGTAGGGATCCACTGATCTGGAAAGTATTTTACTTTTCTTCCACAATTCGTAACATAGACTACAGGATAATACATGTATCTGTAACTAACATATCAATCTACGGACGTTAGGCTGTTAATCTTGCACCGCTCAAGAATCGACGTCATACAGCGTTAGACAGAGTTAACTCGAACGGAACTAACTATCGACATCTGATCGGGAACATCGTTCCCGTCGATATCACAGAGGACAGATAACAAATGTCAGGACTGCGTTTCCTCCGGGACAGGCTGATCCCGAACGGGGAAACAGACGGACAGAGAATGAGGCGGAACGGAACTAAAAAAAAAAAATTCCGTCTGTTGGTTGTACGGTAGTTGGACGAACAGGATAGATGCCATGACAGATGTTCCTCACTGACGGCAACAGGTGAAAGAAGAGGCTAGGCCAACAAGAGCTTCCAACAGCAACATTTGTTACAACAAAAGCAGGCCCTTATGTAACGGGAGTTATTTGTCCTGTCAGTCATTTGTGAGTATTAATGCCGTAATTAGACAATTAGGAGGTTTATGTCTTGAAAGTTCGAACGTAGGAACAATCAAGTCCGGGGTTTAAAAACTGTAATACGTTTCAATCCGAAAAGACTTGAAAATAAAAAAGAATCAGGGATTAAATTTTTTTATCGATTATACTGAGCTAATATCAGAAATCTGTTATCTGGACTTGATTTGCCAATATCCGAACTCATACTATGCTTTGGAGTAAATATGCCATATATAATCATAAATAAATAATCAAGTTCAGAATGATACTGATAATTAGGATAGAACATGAACTAATAAAGAAAACTCACATCATTATCTGACACTACCTAATCCCCAATTTCTTTTTGAAACTAAATTATTGTTAAGTATACTATAAGGATATTCATATATTTCTTGAAACTTTTATTAAAATAATACAATATTTGAAACATTCAATGACAATAGGTATTAAGGCTGTTAGTACTCAATTATAGAATACACTCATATTTAAAAAAAAATAGAAAAGTAAATAAATTAGAATAGTATTAGGAATAAAACTAAAGTATAAACAAAAATGAATATTAATATCAATAAAATAATTCATGAACATCGGCAGATTGATGAACTAAATAAGAAAACAACTAAGGTATAGTATTGCATTAAAATATATAACGAATTAAACATTAAAAGTTTAAAAAAGCTAATAAACATTAATACAAAAATAAGAACTATACCATTGTTTTAAAAAAATAAAATAAATAAATGCGAATTCGAAAATTTTTTTCATTTTCACTATTATAGGGATCATGAAATTAGTCATTAATAAAGATCAGTTTAACTATATGAAACACGATTAAAAATTAACCAGATTCTCAAATACATCAACTTATAATAGATTTTACATTCAAAAAACAATTTTCCAGACAGGGTACAAGTATGTAAAATGTAAACAAATATGAAAATGTACGGACTGTACATTTTTATGTGTGGACATAAAAAGAAAAGGAAACTCGAAATATTAAAAGTAAAAATACCTTAATAAAAACAATTGATTTTATTACAGTTAAAGGATTTCCCGCCCTTGCATATTTCAAACAGAATCTTGATCATTTTGACATTTATATTTTTGTTATATAAAGCATTTTGTTATTTGTATTATATACTCAGTATCATCTCCTTCATTTATACCCAATTACATATAATGTTATGAGATTCATATAAAGTGCTCAAAATTATTCGATTAATTTGGATATGATTTCAGATGAATTACTACATATTGTATTGAAATATACTTTGTTCACTGCAATTTGAACAAAATTATTTTAACTTTAACAAACAATAAATATTTTAAAATATATTTTTAACTATATAATAATAATTATATAAATTAAAGCTTATAAAATTGTTTAATATAGCTTCTAAATTCACTTATAAGAAAAATTACCACTAATATAATTTATCTCATAATAAATACAAATTAAATAAACACATAATTTAAATATATTTTTATAACCAATATAATTTTCCTATTTAGTTTATAATATTAATATATAATGGTCAACATTATATACCCAGCTTTTTGGAGCATATAAGCCAAGTATAGAAACTTTATTTATATTTTGTGCATATTTTAATTTTCACCACTTTTTTGTGTCATAGGAGAATTATAATTTCTTAGGTATCAAAATTTGATTATTGGAGATTCTGTGATAACACTAATAAGATAATAATCAAACTTGATAATTAAATCATTGTCAAAGTTGAAATCAAGTTCAGATTTCCTTCTCATGCAATGTTTATTTCCATTAAGTGAGAACTAGAGAGCCTTCCGGAATGCTATCTACGTAATGTCATTAATTAACAACAAAAAAAGTTTACCATTGCTCAATGAGTTATAGTTATGGCCGACAAACACATCTATGTTTCGAAAACATGCACTGATTGCAAAATATCGCCCGATGCAATGTAAAGTGCGTCACCTGACTTTATTTCATCAGAATGCCCATTACGATCGCATGCAAATGTCGTAGGTATAAACTAGGATACAATCATTGTGAGATATACAGCCCCGATATGTATTTGTAGTCGCGAGAAGAAAAAACAATGGTATTCACATGGTCTAACTGTATGGCATTTCACATTGATCCAATATTGACAAGAAATATAAAAATGATTCGAATTTTAATAATGTAGAGTAGTTTTGGAAATTTGAACTTCTGATTTTGCTTTTCATCTCGAAAATAAAGCTTAATAAATGATCGATCAATACCCTAAAACTTCGAAAACATTTTAATGTTTATTTATGTTTTTATTTATAATACATCATACAAAAGCCATAAATACTAATAATACATAAATTATAAGAATTTCAGACAGATACAAAAGATCAATAAGGATACCCAAAAAATTAAAATTATTAAAACATTTTTAATAAAAATATTTTATAAAACTAATATTTAAATTTTCGTTAAAAGGATAAGAAGTTTAATTTGTTTCACGGAACTGCTTAATAATCCTCACGTTTAAATTTAATATCATATTTTATTCGTTTTTGAAATATTTATAAATCAAGAAGCTGTAGTTTAAGAATATAAAACGTATTTATTGTGCTTTAAGCTAATATTAATTACTAAGCCTTGTTTTAATTAATATTACAAGGCTTACAGGTGTTTACTCTTATATAATTATAATAAATTAAGGTTTTAGCAATCTTCCATTACTTGAAACTAAGCAGTTAATTGACACTACTAGAAATAGGTTGTAATCAATTTATAATAAAATGTGAATAATAAATCTCTAACGGACGAATGAAAAGATTGTATTCGAAAGTATACCGTTTTAACTTGATTTTTTTTCTATATTTAATAGAAGAGGATCGTTGTCAATGAAAAAAATAAATAATTATTGTACTTGAATACCACAACTTTTCAACTAAATATGATTTTATTGTAAATTCAAATTTAGTTGAACTAACTTTAAAATTTCAATTGTTTCTAATTTACTAAGCTGAGATTTTTAAGGGTTTTTATATTATATATGTAAAGTGAGGGGTTGAATAAATAAGAATTCGCTAGAATAATTCAATAAAAATATGGTTTCTCAATAAATTAATATGAACCTATAATAATTAGAATAAGAGAAGCATACGGTTTTATATTCATAACACGGCTAAGAGAATTAAAAGAGCAGATGTGAGATGAGTAATTACTTTCTGGGAAATGATCAAGTAGAGTGTAATATTGAGAGAGCTTTTCTTACTTGATTTCACTTACTTCACTTTACTTTTGTAACAAATGCCTTAAGAAGTTTAACTATAAATTCAATAAATGATAATCTAATTTGTAAATGTCATTTGAATTGAGCAAGTAATTAGATGCAAATTTACAACTATCATTCTTATTTTCTCCATATATCAAAGCTGTATAATATATTTACTAATATTGAGAAAATAAAAAATATATATTACATACATATATACTATCACATATTACTTATCTACAGCAGAATTATTTTTTGGATATAACTAACTTATTTGCGACAAGTCAGTGATAGTAGAAAAACATAATTTTCATTTAAAAGTATTTATATTTATACTTAAAAAAGTGACAAATATAGGTTACTTCTTATTATATTATATCAGGCTTGGGCAGAATAGCCTGTAAAGTTTGCATATTTAATGTAGGCTGTGAAATTATAGCTGAGACTGGCCAAAATTGGAACTTTGAAGTAATTAAAAAAGAATGTTGGGACTGTATGGATATCATTTATTTTAATTGCATAATAAAACCAGTCTTGAACAAGATATATAAGAAATAATTTGTTTGCTGCATATCAAATACTCGATCCCTTTAATATATGTCATTCATTAGGAACGAACTGGGATGGAAGCAAAATATCGATATTTAAATATAGTAATTCATAGGAGGACATATTTCATATCATACCTAATCAAACATATAAATACTTCTTAATAACTGTAAAGCAAAGCAACGTCATGACAACTAAAACTTAAAAAATATTACAACACTACCCAGCATTAACTAAAATATAATTGAACACGTTATTTGAATAAATCGTTAAAAAAAAAAAAGTGTAAACATTAATGATCCAATAATCTCCAATTTGCAAAATGGACATGAATAATAATATCCAATTAAAAAAATCGACAATTTCAGTCATAACACCCTAATATTTCTGTTTGATATCGATATAAAACATTAGCAGCGACAATAAAAGAAAATTCCAATATTTCATTAGTGAAAAACATTCATATTTTGGGGAATTTTTAAAATAAAATATATTTCTCGATGTTATTGGTATTTATTGAAATATTTTTGTGCTGTCAAAAATAAATTACATATAGTCCAGAGGTGTGTGATTATTTTAGAGAGCAAATTATTTTGCCTCCTGTTTGATACGTTGAAGTATGTGATTTATTAATAATTTGGGGAGGATTTTTTTTTCTTTTTTTTTTTTGACAAACCGATATATCGGAGAAAAATATCGATATTCCGATATTATTGGTTTTGAGACAAAATATCGATATCAACATCCCACTCTCACTCTAGGGTCTACCTATAGTCAATGTAGCTAAACAACGGTTTAGCTGTATTCTATGCATATAAACTACGGTTTAACTGTATTCTATACAAATAAACTACGGTTTTGCCTTATTCCCCCGTTAAAGAGAATAGCTAAGTGATAATTAATCCGACCTGGTGAAGAGCGAGCTAATGGTCGCACGACCTCACCATTCATCACCACCGATTACACTCGCCCGATATTAGTCTTTTAATTATGATACTTTCCGTCTTATAATAACAATAATCATTGAGGTTATTCTCGAAGCCGCAGGGGTCTTTATACGGTAGACTGCCAGATATATCTACGCTCTGAGGGCTCTGATTAAACAACTCCTAAATACAAGGCATCGGCCACCACGGGCTACCCATTATGCAGGAGATCGTCCGATAGATCTATAGTACAAACACCGTCCAACGGGAGTTAGTGACCCTCCTTAGACGGATACACAGTTATTTTGAGTTAATAAACGCGATTGAAGCTTCTCCGAGATGTGTTAATATTGATAGTGCGTATTGGAGAAAGTCAGTTGCAATAATTGGAAAGCAATTAATCACATATGATTGCCATCGCTAGCTAAATCCGAATATTTTCTATCGACACTCCTAGAGATATTAAATAAACCATCGCCAGAGCCGGATTAACCACATAGTAGAAAATCCCATGGGCTCGGCATTCATGATGTCCCGCATGAGTAGAAAATATTTAGCTAGCAAACTTTTGTAACAACCTTTTATGCGGACTTTCTTTCCTTACTTGTAAATATTTTGTAAAGTATTGTACTTTTAAGATATTAAAAGTAAAATTTTAGTCTGTTAAATATGGAGAATCATACAGTGTTGAATAAGTACGCAGTTCTTCTATACAATCTTCATTTAATTTTTTTTTTAAATTAATTTTAGTTATATTTTGAAATTCCTGTCAACAGCGCTAATCAAAAGGATTTAGAAGATGTCCTAAGCGATGAATTTTTAAAATTCGCAAAACTTCTTAGAACTACTGAGGCTACTACTCTTGATGTGAAATAACTGAAACTTAATGAAGTTATGTTATAAAATTTATAACAGAAGTGTTTATGATATAGTCGTACGAATTTAAGCTGCTTTCATTATTACTAAATACAAAACATTCTTTTTAGACATTAAAGGTATGTAAAGTGGTAGAATAAGATTACTTAGATAACATTTTTATAATTTATATAATAATTTGTTTATAAAAGTTACGTTTTATTAGTTTATTATACAAACTGTACGTCAACGTTTCTTACAGGCCCAGCATTGTCTTAATCTGCCTCTAAATGCCTTAATAAAGCGAAGTTAATCTTTAGTACTCGATTCAGACGTTTCTAAGATAGTTAGCGATTAGTTTTAAGAAATTTAGAAAATATGTTGTTTGAAGTAAAATATTATAAACATGTGTCAGATATGAGGTATGGAAATGCATGCATATTTTTCGGGTTTTTAGAAAAATAAGTTAAGGATAAAGATTCCTCTGCAACTAACACTTAAACCTTCTAAATTCAATTTAATTTTACATACAAAGCTCGTTGAGTTTCAGAAGGGGGATAAATTTCTGATTAATGCATATTTTTGGGTATACTTACGAATTTTCAGATTTGAATTTATCCCTTCTTGGGGAATAAATAGCTTTAAAAACACCGTTACCCACTAAGCAATATAATAACCGAATTTCAAATAAGCTTATTCAGCAAAAAACATCCAAGTTCCATATCATTGAAAAAAATCTTCTTTTCAAGTCATATTGCTTACTACATTAGTTCCTTTTTCTAACATATCTATATTCTATGAGGAACAAATGGTGTTTATTCTAGTTGAATTGTTTTAATATAACTATCTGATTTTTATTTACTCTGACTTTATAGATTACCACAACCACCTCTCGATCAATATAGATTTATGACTAGGTACCTAGGGCGCCGGTACTAAGAGAGGGCAAAATTGACCATGAGACCATTTCCATTTTAAAAATTAATCTTTACCAAATTGATTTTTTGCTTTTCTTTGATAATAACAATATTTTTATATTAAAAAAATAATCTATTTTACAGAAATTTTAAAAAAGTGTCCATACCCTCCCGCTGATTTTTCAAACTCGTCAAAGGCACAGTATAACGATTTATATAAAAGCGTTCACATATTTTAATATAAATCTCACAATGATCCTGTTAATATAAAATCTAAACGAATTTAACTCAAACCGACATCTTAGTACGACATATTTTGTGTAAAACGCAAAGGAGTTTACCGATGCCCAGTAATATTTTTGCTTCCACTTTAGAGTTATGTATATTATCTATAAGATGATTACCTAAAATTTTCAGTTTTAATCGAGTCACAATTCCAAGACAAACACAACATAAAATAGGACGGAGGGTGAATTTTCTATAAAATTTCCTTTCCTTTTATTTTCAATCTATGAATTATTTTCAGCAGGTAAAAATATATATTGAACGGAAAGAATATTATTATTACAACAGTACTATTGTTGTAATAGTCATGTTAGCTTTATAGCAAGGCATATGTACATATAATGTATTATTACTGGAAATGAAATGAATTTGGAATAAAGGGAAGAGGGAAGAATATAAAAGTTATTTAAGTCACACGTATTTCGGAATTCACTGAAGCTCTATTGTTATCAAGGGGTTACCACAAAATCGAAGACAATGTCTCTATTAATCGATAATGTGTAAACACTAACATTGTTTAGTCATTTTTTTTCGATTCACAGCACACAACAATAGTTTCTTTACACAGCTGTACTACAACGTATATTAATACAAAACTTCACATTTTTTAATCTATTGTAATAATATAAACTATAAAAGTTTCAATTAAGTGATTGTCCAAAAAATAACATACATAAATCATTTACTAAAACTCCTAAGACTCTTAGGATAAATTCGAAGAATTTCAAACATTCTTGTTGGATAAGGATTTAAACTATTTATTGTTGATCATATATAATTATATAGATATATATGAGGTTAAACATTCAAAAACTGATATATCCTTTTTCTGAATAAAAAATTAATATATTCAAACCTAAAATAACTAGTAATAAACATAAATAACTATATATAACACAAATAAAATTAACTGGCAAAAATAAGTATAAGATTTACATATACATGAACCTTCATAAATTGCTTTGAATCTTTTTAGATTTTTATCAAACAATAAATACTACTCAAATCAATGATATTCTATAAATTTGATAAATAAATACTACACAATTTGAAAAATTATACGAACTTCACTAATATCTGATTTCAAGGCATATATAATGAGCCTTCACAAATCGCTATTTGAGATTTTAAATTATTATTGAATAGAAAATAAATAATACAAAATCTGTGAGATATCTGTTTATTAATTAAAAGCATAATTTATTTAATTTGAATTTAATACTAACTATATGTCTGAGTTCTACACTAAATTTAAAAACTAGTACTCAGTTATTACAAATTTTCATTTACTCAAATAATAAAAGAATGAATAATTTTTTTTTATGTTTTGTGAGATGAAATAATATAGACTAAATTACATTTTGTATACTCAATATATATTATATCCTTTGTATTTTTCCTACTTTATGTTTACTGAATTATAACCCTGAAATGCTAGGGATTAATATTTCTACACTATTTTTGGCTTTTTGGATAGTCAAAATATGTTCTATGATAAAGAGAATTATAAAATAAAATGAGACACTTTGCCTAATAGAAGAAAATTTTAGTTTCTTGGAATATAGTAGAAACGTTCTCTCTTTAATGCTAGAACTTAATAAATTATACCAAAATTCATTACTTTAAATTTTCTCTGTTCCATATTATATTTAATGAATTCTAAATATAACAAATGATGTATAAAGAAAATTTTCAAAAAATAAGTTGAAAACTGTGGTGTTAATATGTACACCCAGACTTAGAAACTTTGTTTATTCTAAAGGAAATATCAATCATGAGTTGTTTACAAGTTAATTAATTCTAAAAAATATTTAAATCTTAACAATACATGAATAAGAAATTATGGTGAGTAACTTATATATAGTTTACCTTTGGCGTCGCCACCATTTTTAAGTAACATATATAAAAAAACATGTCTGTTGTTTGGAACACAATAGTTCCAATAATTAATCAGAAGGATTTTTATACAATAAAGTGTTAAAAATGAAAGTTCAGTCTTAACTGAAAATAAAGCTAAGGCTCATATTTTATACACAAAGATAAAATAGTTATTTGCAATAGAGAAGTTAAAAGTAAATACTCTAAGTTATTTTTTTGTCTTTTGAAAAGGAACTATATTCATATCCATTATTTAATAGTGGTGGCTACAATGAAACCATCTTTAGTGTTATTTCTAAGAAACTTTAACTGCTATGATTCTCTAACTATGTTACCTAATTATAACATCAAACTTTTAAGAAATTGAAAGGAATATGGTCCGGGTGCGGTCAAGAAAAACTCAAATAGTAGAAATATACTAATTTAATGAGCCAACGTTTCGCCCCACGTTGCAGGGCTTCTTCAGGGCTATTTTAACGGCAGTCAAAACTAAAAAAAAAATGGATTATTAAAAAAACATTTTTTTTTTTAGTTTTGACTGCCGTCAAAATAGCCCTGAAGAAGCCCTGCAACGTGGGGCGAAACGTTGGCTCATTAAATTAGTATATCTCTACTATTTGAGTCACCCTTGACCGCACACGGACCATATTCCTTTCATCTTCACACACGGTCAATCAATAATCTTCCACTTTTAAGAAATTAATTACAGAAGAAATGAATATATGTTTCAGCCTGCTGGAAGATTTAGAAAACACAATTCTTTATTATCACCAATCAATTATTTTGCCATTATCATTTAATATATCAGATTATGAATTATATGGCCAAACTAAATATTATATCAATAAATATTACAGGAAATATAATGAAATTATATCATCCAAATATTGAAATCAAAACAACATTTTTAACAAAACTTATAAAATATTAATAAAAAATTTAGCAATCTAAAATTAAACATATAATTTTTCTTTATTAAATAATTTTATGATTGTTGCCCTTAATGTTAATTTAATTGACTAAATTTACTAAACGAAGTAACCAGACACCAATTTATAATAATATTGAAAACTTTAAACCTTGTAACGATATTTATAATATTTATATTGATTTTAATTCACTTATATTTCGTTAGTGTTAACAATTATTACAAATATTAAAAACTATAAAGATATAGAAGATTTATGGACCAAAATTGACAAAAAAAATTAAATATGAATTCACTACTTCTGTTTTTAACTTTACAAAATAAAATAAAATAATAAATTTTTGTATTGTAAAAAAATTAAAATAATAATATATTCAACTTAATGCTTAAGTATCTAATAAAAATATCATGAGCTAGAAAATAATTCTATATATTCGACCTGAAGCTCCATCATCAGGATTAAAATTTAAATTCATATAACAATTAAAATTTTAATTATTTACAACAGATAAAATAATTGCTGAGCCATTATAAATTAATTACTGTGTATTAAATGTAATTAAGTAGTTAAGTAAAGTAATCGTGAAGCAAATTTTCTTAACAAAATGCATTTGCAATCAATTCAATTAATTAAAAAAATCAACAGACATAAATTAATATTTTTAAAGTTGATTTTGATTTTTTCAATAATTTGAACAGGAATAAATTACCTCAATTATATAGTGCCTAAAACATCATTCAGTGAATATCTTTTTGTCTTTTAAAGACTAATATTTATTAACTATCTGTTAATAATCCAATCTTTAAATTTTTTATATTGAAATTACTACTTAGTTCAAAATAAATACAGAAACGTTAGCTAATAATGAAATTTTCTATTACTTTGTTTTCCTATTTCATTCTAAAAAGAAATGAGATACGTTTTTACAAATATTTCATAAAATAACTCTTCTTTTACTTGTTATTAAGTTTAATTCCATATTCCGAAATAAAGTTAGAGATTTTATTAATATTTACGATTTATACTACTAAGTATACTTATAGGTTGATATTTATAATTTTATAATATTTCAACCGGATCATAACTAAAACAGATCTGATATGTCAGATTTCATAAATAAACATCGTTTTTGAAAAGAAGCGATTAATTATGAAACAAAATGTAGCTCTTAAACCACTTAATAAAAGAAATATACATATAATAGTTTTATTAATCTAAATTTAAGACCTATACTGTCTGTATCTTTAGGTGACATGAAGATTGTGACAACTGCATGGTGTATTTTCAGTTGAATTCACGGTGGAAGATAGACTGAAATATGACTTATTTGTCCTATGAATGAACCGTTAAAATGATAGGAATATACGAAGTATTTTTTTTAAATATTCGAAATGTGGTGTGTCGAATTTTTGACTTTTCGACTTGAAGAAGTACAAATTTTCCGAAATTGTTTGAATTATTTTTTTCTTTCTTCGCAGATAATTTTTTTTAAGCCTACATACATCCCTTGTTTTTGGCACTATATTTCTATCTTAAACTATGTAATTATAAAACTATTCATTTGTGTAGTATGTAATAATCGAAGGTAAAGTCTTATTCAGATTTTACTATGACAATTAAATATATCTATTATTTTTAATGTTCCGGTATTCACCATTTTAACATTATACAACTAATTAAAGCCAGAAAATTATTATAAAGTTTTTTCATCCTTTCTTTGTACAAAATGGGTATATTTTCACACTTTTTTTTCTAAACAGAAAAAATACACGATTACAAACATTATTTTCCAAATAACAGGAACATTTTCAAAATCTTCTTCATTTTTGTAAACATGATTTTCATGTTATTTTGAGTACCTATTTTCTTTTAATAACAAGACCAATGTATCTGTTCGTTGTTTTATGTCTCTATCCTATACCTATTCTAATCTTCTGAAAATGTTGTGTAAATTTAGTAATTGTTTACTTAATTAAATAATACCAAAGTCTTTAGTTACTGACTGTAAATGTTTAACAATATCACCCGATCAGTTCACCGTTTTTGTAAGTTAATTACTATTAATATCAAATTCTTTTTACGTAGAGTTTTAAATAAAAGTATTCAAAACAAATTAAAAACATGTCTCAATCGGATAGGACTGATAATTTCAGAGAAATGTATACCGAAAGATAAAAATTTAAAAAAAAAATAAATAAATAAACACAAAAAGGGTCCTTAGTTCTTTATTAGTTATTCTTTATTTTGCCGACTCTTTTATAAACATTATTTATTGATAAAATTAAATAATCAAACATTTTATATCATTAAACATATTCATCACTTTACTAAAGTTACACATAAAACCACATGGAATAAAATTGTGAATCGTCTTATTTAGAATAGGAATCATTAACAAGGTACTTAACCTATCCTAACTCTTGAAGTTAAAAAACATTCAAAATATTTGAATCACTTTTAGTATTCCAAACGTTGTGGGAGTGGTTTTAATACTTTCAAAAAATAATCCTGTTTCAAAAATAAAATATTAAAAAAATACATTTTTTAACATTTAAAACAGGCTCCTGTAAACAGGCGGATATTCTTATGCTACAAGATTTTAATGCAAGGAACATTTTTGCCAAAATCTGTCAAATATTTTTTTTTAGAATTATACTAACTCTAAGCACATATCCTTTTTATTGTGCTTTTTTTTTTTTAGTGCCTATATCTAAAATATATAAAAGTCGAGATTAAAGCCTATAATATTTAACATCCTTACTTTTTACAAGTATGTATCATTTTTTAACATTAAAAAATCGGCATATGCGTTAATATGGTTATATAACTGTGCAAAAATTTCAAGATTTTTTAAAAAATGTTCTTAGTTGGAGGAAAAATACATTTTCGGAAACATGTAAAAAAAAAAATTAACTAAAGAAGGTTTCTTATTTGTTGAATAATCATTTTATTCTTTAAATGTTCACATAAATATGACTGAATTAACATTTCAGATAATAATTCTGAATCTAGTATTTTATGATTATAATTTTCTATTGTGTGCATTAAAGACTAGTACACTCGTAAATTTTAAAGAATATGTAAGAGCAGAAGTAGTTATATGTATTTTTTAATAACAAAACACTCAGATAAAGAACGCATTCATACTATTAAATGAAACTAAAGAGTTTGTTTGAACGCGATAAGGAACTGCATTAATAAAACTTATTTTATTACGGACGTATAATAAAATAAGAATAAATAATTTAAAAACTCGGTACGTCGGAGTGATCTTTGTCATGACAATGTCTATGAACGTGAAATTTTGAATAGTGGAATAGTAGGCAATGAGCCTGGGTTTAAAAAAAATATCCATTTTAAGTACTTTAATTTTTTTACCTAAACGAATACATATTGCTTTTGTAATAATAGCAGCTCTTTCGAAAGATAATATAATTATCTACAAAAAAAAAAAAAACACTATCTGAACCTGACTA
Organism: Halyomorpha halys; assembly: GCF_000696795.3. NCBI lineage: Eukaryota > Metazoa > Arthropoda > Insecta > Hemiptera > Pentatomidae > Halyomorpha > Halyomorpha halys. The sequence goes on from NW_027105546.1 coordinate 992,800, forward strand.
ATATTAACATAGATTGAATTTTGAATTATATTTATATAGTATTTTTTAGTGACTCGTCCCATTTAAGAGTTAGTATTATATATCATTCTTACTAGAAAAAGTTCAAATAAGTGTGTTTTGGGCTTCAGCCTTCCCTTAGGTACAATAGTGATTAATACAACAGATATTGTAAATGTACTTTTTTAAAAACGGCGCTGCTAAAAGCATTCCGTCGAGACAAAGACTTCAAGTATCGGCGGTAACAGATCTCGTCTTTAAAATCTCTCCGTCGGATGATATATACCGGCGTGTTCCACGGACCAGATAGACTCTAGGCGGTCCTATGGGAGCCCCTTTTGTATTACAATAAGTGATTTATTGTATTAAAGAAATAAGTAGAGGAAGGATAAAACCCCGCCTCCTCGGCCGTAATTTATAATATGGCCGGTCTTATCTAGCATCTTTCTCCCGAGATCCGTCTAAGCCAGGGCCTCCTGAATGTTGAATTAGAGATAGGACCAAGAGGCGATGCGATCGTAATTAACATTCACTAGTGTAGGTGAAGTTCTCGGTGTGGGCGGCCCATGCCTCATCCTTCATCCAATATGTATTGCCATATCTTGAGTCAACGGATAAGTTTGTTTTTATTTTAAATTATATTGGAAGAAGCTCTCTGAGGCTGATATGAGCGCGTTAGGATCCGAACCGGGGAAGGGCAATATTGAGATAACTAACCAAATAACTGGTGGTTATTAATAACATTCTGTATAGGTTCAACATCTTATTCAATCAGTGCAAACCTCCGTCATAATACAAACACACTATGTTTGTAATTAATGGCGGTTTCGTAGTATATGGAGATATAAATTAAAAATATAAAAATAAAAATTATCGCAATTGAGTCAATAAAACTTCCTGGATATAATTATTTTTCTTATTTATTTGACTTTTTTGGAAAGTCTTAGTTTTTAATTGTAATTAGAGAGAAATTTTATACTTCAAATATTTTTATATTAGTAAAACCTCGCTTTACCGGAATAAAAATTTAAAAATAAATAACTATAGTGCACATACAAAACTAAATTTAAGAAAAAACCATTATAAAAATAAAATAATTTTTAGTTCATAATTGATAACACTTCAAAAACCGAAATTGAATCTATAAAACTTCCTGGATATAACAATAATTTTATTTTCTCATATTTAATTTTTGGGAATCAATTTTTTACTTCCGACATTTTCCTTATAACAGTAGAACCCCGCTTAAGCGGCAAGAAAAAATAAACATAGAGGGGGAGAAACTCTGTTTAGTAACAAAAGAAAACAACTGAATTAGTCACTTGAAGATTGTTTTTACACTTAAATTAAATTATGAATATGAAGAATTTTTATATAGTATTATATATTATATCAGTCTAATAAATTTAACTTCATAATATATTGATATAAATACGACCTATCTAGAAAGTTTTAAATTTTATTTTTATCTAAATATGAGTTAATTAATATTGTAGTACTTTAGTACACTCCGGATTAAACGGCTATCCCGTTTAACCACCGACATCTTGACAAATAAGGGAGATTCTACTGTATTTTATTTCCTTACATTTTGTAATTATGCTTCCACATCCTCTGAATCATCTTATTATTGATCGTATGCCTTTTCCTATTATCCTTTAATATGTATGTTTAACTATAAGTTTAAGCTTAAGGATCTGCCAATGAATATTATAAAAAACATAATTTTAAAAAAATTAAGGAAAATAATAGGCATATAACATAGGCAAGATGGTTCAAAGGATGGAGAAGAATAAAGCTAAAAGTTCAACTATATACTATATAAAGTAATAAAGAAGATATTAAGGTAAAAAGCAGTCATCGATTCGAGTTTTAGTCATTAATGGGTCATTAACAAAAAACATTGAATCCATGACAATTTAGTTATAATTTTATTTATAATTAATTTTCACCTAGCTATGTTTTGAACTTTACTGGACTATTTTAGAGGCCACTTAGACTATATTAATCGTTTCCTTAAAAGCACTTAACACCAATGTGTTAGATGATTGGTAACTTGAAATCATTATAAGTTTCTTGGTATCATCATGTTATACGTACATACAAAATACTAATTTTATAATGTTTCTTATTCTCAAGTAATATTTCTTGATAGAATTCAGATAAATAAAGAATAATATCGGTATCTAAATCGTTCAAGATTTTGATAAACGCCAACTATAGAATAGATTAGGAGACTATAAATACCATAAAATGCGAATACAATTATTTGTTTATATGTATTTTTGTATTAATGAATTTTGACAACATATGAGAATAAAACATTGATATTTCACCGTATTTAATTTCTTAGGATATTCAATATTAAGTTTAAAAAACAGTTCATGCAAATCGGAATCACATTATTATATCAATAAAATATTTTTGGAAAATATTATTTCGAAAATATAAATAATTGTTTATTATTTTACAAAGATATTGCTAAAGCTAAAAACATAAATTTTCACCCGTTTTTTGATGAAAATTGCCTTATTCAGTCCGAACGCTTAATAGTTAGTATTGCATGTTAATAGTAATTTTATGAATAACAATTTGTTTATATCTTTAAAGTAGAATTATAATAGATTAATTAAACAAATTACTTTTATAATCAGAAAAATATAATATTTATTATTTATTTGTAGAACAGGTTTTTCTTTTCAGCATTATAAATTTTTATGTTTCGGGTATGGAAAATTTTGATTCCTGAGTCAAGTATAAAAAAGGATGCACACATAAGAAATAGAATAATAAAATGTTATTGAACGTACGATTAAAGATATTAATAATTTTTGATACAATTTTTTATGTAGTAGCACTTAGTACAAGAAAATAAAGATTTTAACTGCTATCAAAATTTTGTGTGTTTAAGAAATCTGAGAGCTTTCCTTTCAACAGCTCTAATCTAATAATAAAAAATTCAAATGTCTATATATTTTTAAAATAATGTAAGCAAAAATTAGTTACAGGGCCATTGATAATAAAAAAAAAAATTTTTATCTAAAATATTTCGTTATTGAATTTTCTCCAAGACGATATTCAAAATGGCATCTTTTCTAAGATTCGATATAATTTACTTTGATTTTGTCAGATTTATATTTGATTTACTTCCAATATGAGACAGTTACGTAAAAATATATTTGATATGATAGAGGAAATATACAGTTGAATTTTGAAAGCATGAAATAAAATAATGGTGTCCAATCAAACCATTTATACCTCCTAGAATTTCTATTTTTGTTAATAATGCGTTGTCAAGCCAACTAAATTTTTTTTTTTTGGCTGTAAGTAAAGTGGGGTGGCTATCTACAAAATTAAGGCTTAAGAAATATAATGAATTAATCTAGAGTTGATAATATTTTATTTTTTTTTTTTAATTCGTAACAAGTCAGTTTTTAAAAATGTTATATTTTTGTATTATTATATTTTACATTATACTATGTTATATTATATTAAAAATGTTCTTTATCTACTATGAATACAAAAAACAAAAACAGTATATTTATTATGTTATCTCCAATTTATGTACAATATTATGTTATTGTAATTTAAGTAGATTTGAGATCTTTTAATATTTTAAATGAACTATATTAAGTCTAATGAACTTTTTATATTTATTCTAATGAACTTGTGTCAGTATTTTTGTAATACTCATGCAGAATTTCCGTGTTTTTGTGCTACGCCAAAATTTATTCAGTATTACTTTTAGTTTAGTATTTACTTCCCAAACGGCAAAAGAATTATTTTCCCATATATTTGGGTATAAATTTAAATTTAACTAAAACCAAAATATATAACAATAACAAATTTAAAAAAAAAATTTTAATTTATTTTACGTTCAATACTAAAAAAAATAATTATTATTATTGTTTTCAATATTTTCGAGTCTTATAGTGCCATACTAAGTGATGATTTTTTTAAAAAATATTATTCAACTGAAGGCAGAATTTATATATATCTTTTTTTCTATAGCGTAAATTTGAAATCTTAGAGAACAAAAATATAGAAGAAATAAAAAAAATAATTTTATAATTTCTATGTCTTTATTATTTTTTTTTTATTAATAATAGTTTGATGACACATTTTGTGTTAATATTACAGTCAATCATATCACAAGTGGATCCAGACGAAAGGTAATAAAAAAATAGTTTTTTTCTAAATTGATTTAAAATATATATTTTGAGAAACTGTCGATAAGGTGTACGGAATTGATCTTGTACAGAGGTACACCCCCATCAGAAAATTTCTAAATTCACTAAACCATCATATAACTAATGTGTTTATTATCAATAAAACTCTTAAATTTTCATATTAATTAATTAATAAATTTATATAATCATTATAGAAATACGTATGTATTATCATGATGTTAAAAAATAAACTAATACATTTTTTGTACGCACAAAAATATTCTTTTCAGATAATATAACTATATCTGATAATAGTAAATTATTAATAATTTTAACACCCATTCAAATATGTTGAAAAAATTCAATCCAGAAACAAATTTTTTATTATTATTTTTTTTTAATTTTATTTATGAAACAAAATAAGCATCGGACTTCCTGCAGTAACACTGCATCATATGAATGGGGATTGCTTTGTTATGCGTTACAGTTACGCGCCCATTGTTTATAATTAATGTCGATTATAATATGGTTTTACTGTAAAGTAATTTGAAAAAGACCATTATGCAATGCACAGTAAGTTAAAAGCGTAAATTAAGTCCGAATGAAGTAATGAATCCAGAACAAAAACTATCAAACGATCGCATCGAATAAAGTTACTAAGCCAAATGAAATGAAGAAATATTTTCTAATATTGTATTATTTTTATACAATCTGATAAAATA
>NW_027105546.1:997757-1004854 GCF_000696795.3 Halyomorpha halys
TATTTATTATTTTTTCATGTAGGTATTTGATAAGTTATTTAATATACGGTGAAGTATTCAAATACAGAACAATATTTTAACAAGTAAATTGCTTTACGCCTTAATTTATTCCAAACAAATAATTATTTTTTAGTTATTCCCTCTATAAAATTAATAATACAATGTTAATAATAATTGGATTCCGTCTATTTATGTGGTAAAAAAAAATCATAAATTTATATTCAGTCAAATATTTAGAGAAATTTGACAAAACTTAACAGGCATAAATTATTTATAGTATCTTACCGAACAATAAAAATTCAACGGATCTTTGAATCCAATCCTCGGCACCGGAGAATTATAACACCAAAAAAAAAAATTGTTAAACAATCTTTAGGTAGGTCATAAAAATATATAATTATTTTTTATCGTTTGTATTACGGTAAATTATGAAATGGAAAACATTCGATGAAGCCGTGACTATCAAGTCGGATGAACCAGACCTGAAGAACTCGCTCAGTCAGATATTGATTTAGATTAATAAAAAGGTTAACGTATTCAGAAATAGCCTCCACTGCGGAAGCCACTCGTTATCTTTTATTAACGCAATATATTTCTATTATATCCTTGCGCTTCTCCAAATCATAACATTAATTTCATAAACATTTTTCATTTCTTCACTGCCATAACGGTGACAGCGAAGGCGGTTGGTATAGTTCATATAATTAAATAATAGAGGGAATAATTTAAATGTAATTAATGCCGATTAATTAAATTAAAATATGCAAATCCCTGTTTGGTGAAGTTAATTTGTTCAAACAAATCAAGACTTTATTTATCGATAGTTAAACTTTTTTCCAATAAGCAAAATAATTTCATAATTAGTGATATTTTAAAATTATTATAACTATTCAAAACTTTAATTGAGTATTTCTTTAAAACATCCGAATCATTAACAAAGAGTTTAGTAAATAGATATAGTAATGTAATGTTTTCTTTTTATTTAATTTATTCAATGTTATTAAAAAAAAATAATCATCTAGAGTCATTGGATATTGAACAATAAATCAGTGACCCGTTTGTGAAGGAAAGAAATTCGATCGGAGAGCATTGTATGTCGGGGTAATCGATGGTAATTTAGGTAATTGCCTAATTGGCCGATTTAGTGAATGAGCTATGGGGGAGGGTACGGAACCTCCTCTGCCAGTCGTGGCAATGCTCTTTGTTGTTGTCACACCTATCTCTTCTACTATCACTAAGACAAGAGGGAAATGGACAAATCCAACTTGTTGAATGTACTTACCATCTTTAGGCGGTGAGGGGCACTGGGGTGCGTAGGTGCCGAGGTGGTATCCAGTGTAGCTGTTGTGGTGCATCGGCGGGAAAGGGTACGCCGAAAGGGCGGTCCGGGGCGAGCCAAAGCCGTCGTGGTGCCCTGGGCCCTGCCCTTGGCCGCCGCCCCCGAAGTGATGGGGATGGTAGGACCTGACCGGGTTGTAAGGGTGCTGCTGGAGCTCGATGAAGGCAGACTTGGAGGTCGGAGGCGGTCCAGGAGTTATGCTGCCGCCTCCTTCCAGCGACCCCATTCCTCCGTGGTGATGTTGCTCCAGCTCAGAGCCCATGTTGGTCGGGGTAGGCGTGTTCGAGCCGCCAGAGCCTCCTTCCCCGAACGGGCTCCCTAGGTCCGTGTAGTTCAGCGTGGTGGCCTATCGCTCCTCACTCTCTCATCAGATACCCGGCACCCCTTTCTCGATATGTTCCGCACTACACAAGATCACTATGTTATCATGATCACCATCACAAGTTCACAAAGTCGATGTATCCAGTCTCGGCCGAGAAGCGAGGTGAGGAGAGATGACGAGAGTTGAGCTGTGGAGGAGATATTGATAAAGATGCTGGAGATGGAGACGTCACGTGCTCACGGAGCGGGCTACACTCTGCTAATGGTAATAGCGGTGGGGCTGGCCTTGCCAGGGCTCTAGTTCCCGGGGCCGCCGCCTAGGGGCCAGCACCAGCCTCTCCTCACCTCAGGGGGCGGGGTCACGCTCCATTCTCATTGGTTGCGGGATGTCCCCACCACTTCTCCCGAACTTTCCGTACGGTAATGTCCTAGGAGGTCCTCACTGCATAAATTAACTTGACAAGAATTTACAGTCATAACCTACATCCCTTTATCTCAGATCACCGCCACCTCTCATGTCCCTCTTTGCTTGTTTGTATTGTTATTATGGCTACTACACGGCTCCCAAGGATATTCTAGGGCTGTCCTTTTCATGGTCAATTATATAAGTGATGACTCGTTAAAATAAAATATTTAGTACCTATAGTGCTTCTGTAAACCTAATCTCCTTTCTAGGTAATTACAAAAAGTAATACTCAGTCTTCATTGAATTGGTCTAGTCTTCTCGCTTCTGTAGCTCAGTTTACCAAAACTAAACTTCGAAATTATTACTAAATAAAGAGCTTAAAGTATTTCAAATATCAATTTAATTTAGTATCCACAAACGAATTTACTTTATTATATACTTAAAAAATTATAAAGTTTGATTACATCCATACCTGATGTTCCATAGACTGACTGCCTTGTCCATACATGAATATCCTGGATTTCAAAGTATTATTTTCAATCCCCCAAGTACTGTAACAAAAATTAGTCCAGTATCTTTGTGATCATTAAGAAGTTTGTATATCATATTTGTCAACATTTTAAAAAACCAAAATATCTTGTACTTTTCATTTTTAAAAAAATATTCTTCGTGGTTAATTTTATATCCTTATGCTTATAATAATATAAATTTCTAATTAATAATAAATAATGTTAAATATTAATAATTATATTAAATATATCAAATAACATTTCAAAAAAAATTATTACTAATGATCTCATAGTGACATCAGTGGAAAAAGAAATAAAAAATAAGTGGTTGTCTAGTGTGACAAATTATATACAGATACGATAGCCGACAAATTGTTCCTCATTACACCCTCATTCTTATGGTCAGTTATTTATCACCTGTTTCAATCTCATTTAAAAACAAATATCCTACATTAGTTCGGTTTATTTATTTATGTGGTTTTGTTTTTTAAATCGAGGCATTGTTACGTGACACACCCAATAATAGATTTCTGCATTATTTAAATTACTAAAAATCCAAATATTCTAAATTTTGGTTATTATTATTTTATTAGGTGTTTATAGTTTAAATATTACAGTCATAAATAAATGAGAAATGCATAATAAGAAAGTTAATGAACAGACATGGTGTCTAATTCATAAATATATTCCAACCTTGTTCGTGAATACATACTCCACTAAAGTACAAAACCTTTCGTGAATATATTTATGAGTCAAGAAGATCATAAATTATTGCATAAAAATTAGCTATGAAAATATAGACCATTACAACCAGAGAGAAATGCTTTGTTGACAAGAACCATATCTTTTATAAATCTTTATTTATTTTTTTATTCATTTCAATTTATATATTTTAGCTAACAATCTAGTAGATAAACTTACTTAAATTGTCTTACAGATGAAAAATATTTTAGTTACCCAACATAATCAATGTTAATAGAAAAAAATAATATCATATTATTAGTGGACGGATACTCTGAGTATTCGTTGAAATATATATATTTATGTAATATTCTAGAATAATAATTATTCAGTTTTTTTCAATGTTGATATATAACATATGTAACAACAATATATAGTATTTAACAATTGTTTAATTGTTTGAGTTTTTCAAATCTAATTTTGTAAACATGAGTATAACCAATGCATTATTGTACATATTGCTACTAATCAATTGAATAATTGAGATATTATTTTTAAATACAATGACAATGTTTCAGATTTTTATTTTTTAGTTGTTAGTGATCAGTTAGTAAAAATAATTTACTAGTGTACATCTTCAACGTGAAAATGTTTTAAAATTATTATGAAATACTAAAAAAATATGTTTTTGTTAAGGTTTCTAAGTATACTGAAAATTATTTTGGTCCCTGATATTTATAATTTTGTCATGAAAAGATTTTTCTTTTTACTTTACCGATGCCTAAAAAAATTGACCTAAATTAAGAATTTCAAAATCATAAACCATTTCAAAAAGATTTTTTTTTGACTGAAAAATTCAAATTTACCTTTTTTTTATTAAATTTTTAAATAAATTAAAATGCTATTACGATGACAAAAATTAAATATGTGGCAACAACTTGTAGAATCACTTAAGTACAAACCAGCAATTTATTATTATTAAACATTATTTCTTTGGGTGAAAAATATTTTTTAAAAAATGTAATAATTATAGTAAATGAAAAAGAACAATTATAATATTATCATTTAACTTGATCATCAATTTTGAGTTCCTCTCTATATCTATAAACATATAACCTTATCTTACCCTAAAATAATATTATTACATAATATAAACAGATATGCCGATATGAATATCATATATTTTGTAAAATTGTGTTATTTTTTTCTGTAGATTTTTATCCTGAAATGCCATGTTAATTCTGGCAATTTAGTTTATGAATTTTTAAAAGTACATAATGTGAGTTTCTAGGATTTTTTTCTTGAAAGGGTAGTCGCTCCGATAAATTTGTCATTCGCGAATGACGCTGAAGAAGATTGGTATGTAGGTTCAGAAACGGAAATCCTGACAAAGAGATAGGAGACATTCAGGTCGCCCTCCTGACAATCCCCGTACTACGGCAAGAAATATTGCTAATGCTAATATGAATGTCCATTTACATATGTCATAGCCTGAAACGTATTTTTATATTTGCTTAGATGAAATATATTATTTATTACTTATTTACTTATTTGATTAATATATTATTACCCAATACATAAAAGTAAAGAATATCCCTAATATATCTGAAAATATGTGTTTGTATTAAATATACTACAATAGCATAGTGCCTAAAAAATCCCTTAATGAATGCTAAAATAAAAAAATATAACTTTTAGAGATCATAGGAGTTAAAAGTTTCCGATTTATACTAGAAAATTTTTGCTTGCAGTCAAATAAAACTATTACAAGTTTCTTTATGTAAAGTTCCATCCACTAGTGACAGATATATGTCATTCTAGTAATATCACAACAGTATGACAGTGCTTATCTACACGTTGGTAGTGAACTTAATCTCGCTAACAGGTCACCTTGGTGAGTGAATAATAAAAAAAAAGTTTTGATCAAATACAGCTACTCATCATGCAAGTTTATAATTTTTATAAATAGGTAGTAAGCTATGTATAAGGTTATTACTTAATGGCGTTAATATGTTCTAATCGTAACAGTTCAAACATAATGTCATGACAGCAAAAGTCACTATCACGATCACCGTCACCATACAATCTGGGCTTTAGAATTTGATTAAATAAAAACAATTATCAAGAATAAAATATAACAACATACTTAAAAGTATATATATTATATATATTTTAACTCCATCTCTTAAGATACCTCATAACCTAATGCTCCAATTTTAATGCTTTAAGAAAATAAAATGAAGCATTAGTCTTGAAACACCATGTCTCAACCATCAGTTTGTAAGATCCCCATTAATTTTTATATTATTTTTTAAATTATGTAAAGCTTTTTTTATATCATATCTTAAGTAACGACACGTTAATATCGCACAAAGCAGTAGTTTGATCAAACTTTTTTTTTCTGAACCAGATACTTGGCTTTCTTTCACAGATAATTTCTCTTCGTTAATAAATAATTTGTTTCCTTTAAATATACATAGATATAACGGAAAATAAATGGTTCATTTGAAATCATTATTACTTTTTGTAATTCCTTACGATTTTAGTAAGTTCTAGAAATGGAAACATTATACTTTAAATAATTGTGCTTTTGGACCTTAATCATTATTCTTCAATGCCTCGACTACTCCTATGTCCATTAACACATCATTTGGTGGGTAAAAATCTGCATTTTGAAGAAGTACTAATATGAATTAGTGGAAAACAATATTACATTCAAGTAAGCACCAGCGAAGAATCAGAGAGTCGATTAAATAACCTACAACAGAGATAGTTTATCATCACTAAATATTTTTAAAAAAGAATATAAATTTAACTGTGTAGTTTTGAAGTTATTTGGTACCACCTCATGCTAATTAATATCACCTCCTGTTGTAGAACTGTTTGTTATACTTCAAAAATGTTCAAATCATGTATTAATATATAAAGCAATTTTTTAATTTTAATAAAAAGGTTTAGGAAATTAAGTGTGATTTAGGACTAGTTGAATATAAATATTTAAAAATTCTCAGCCATATTAAAATTAAAAATTTAGTCTGTTGTCACAACTAACTACCCAAAAATGAGTCCCAATATCGAAAAGCTCTTATAAATGTTGTATAAAAACAAAAAAAATAAATATGGCATTCTAAAAATATGTTACTTTATTCAGTTTTTTTTTATTGTCTTTTTTTTTAAACCTTTAAACTGCTAAGCTGGAAGGACAAAGCAAAAGAGTGAAGCGTTCCCCCCTTGAACCCAGCAGCGGTACCAGGGAGGAAGGAGGTGAAGAAAAGTCGGAAAAACGACGAGGAAACCGCCACGGATCCATGCTTTTCCACTACGAGATAATACCTATGGGCTTGTGAAAGCCTTACCAATTCAGTTTTTGCTCCGATTTTTTCTTTCATGGATAGCTTCCCCCCGCTGGGCCCCATTGTGATGTTAACACAGACTGCTATTTCATTGAACCGAATTCCCATTCTTCGCAAAATTCCCATATCAAAGGACGAAAAGAAGTAGTGACCACTGATGAGAACATTTTGAACCTAGCTTTACGGCAAACTAAAGAAAACAATGATGAGTTAATAGTTGACCGAGGGATATGGTTATTGAATAACACAAATAGGTAAAAACTTATTTATTTGTGGCAACGTTTCGGCCAGAATTTCAAGCATTCATCAGGGCTAAGAAGAAAAAACGAAGTAACAGAAATAATGAATAAAAGGATACACAGAACGATTAGAAAATAACTAACACAAAAAAAGTGTCGAAAGACATGTATAGTCTAAGTATAGTAGAAGATGAATGCTGTCTTAAAAGAGGAAAGAAAAAATAATAAAATACATACGAAAATCTAGTT
>NW_027105546.1:1005023-1021823 GCF_000696795.3 Halyomorpha halys
TTATATAACCCAAAATAAAAATGAATATTTTAATTAAATAATCATTATTTAAAATTAAAGGTATAAAAAGAAAATATACGAAATTAATGGAATATTCAGATAATATATTAGAATGAAAGAAATAAAATATAAAGTTTAATAAGACAAAAAAAGGAATTAGTAAATATGTCTGTAATAACATTTGGTGAACACAACTTAATAACGTGGCTAAGGAAGAAGTAATAAGAAAAGAGTATAGAAGGAGAAGAAGTGTATAAAAAAATATGAGAAAAAATAATGTTTAAATTTAAAAGGCGTAGTTATTCAAATTCATCTGATTTTAATACAATAAACTTATATTTTAAATAAAAAGGAATCATTAATTAACTGAGAATATTCCTGCTTCAAAGTAAGAGGTGTTAGAATGTGCTATAGTTAATATGAAAACTTTTTTTTTATTACCCCGTATCTGGTCATTTCGGATATATGGAGGGAAAGGGGGAGGGGGAGAGGTATCTACAGGTAACCTACCTATTCCAACCAGAGTGGGGAGAGGTCAAATTTTCATTCCATGGGTCTGCCGAAAAGTAAAAGCCCGGAATTTTCAAAGATGACGTCTTTACGCTACAAACAAACTCTAAAATATATATTGACTATAAAGGAGAGAAAAAAAGTTGTCTAATCTCTTGCTTCTCAATAGAGCGAGATTGTTGCAAAAATTAAATATTACTCCCACCAACCTTTATTATTTTGCTCCGAAAAGCTGAAACCACCTTTCTATACTAAATTCACTCAAATACGTTGGTAAATAAAACACAAGATAAAACTATATGGTTCAGGTATAGTACATTTCAGCACGGAAAAGGCGAATGAAACAACAATTTTAAGAAAAGTATTGTAATTATAGCAGTGCTTTATTAATTATTTGTTTATATTATTATTATTATAATTTAATTCTAAATAAATAAATATTTTTTTCACTTCTGAGGGCAGTTGCCCTCCTCCGGGTACGCCGATGTACATAAAGCGTTGGAATAATTTCCCATAATTTATATGTTTTAATTATCGAGTTGTACCTCCACATAAAAGTCGACACTTCAGGTAATTCTTACTCGTGATTGTGACAAACCCCAATGCTTGGAGTTTGGACACACTCCAGTGCTTGGAGGTTCGTGAAGACAAGCGCCAGCTGATTGGTGAGGAGATGTAGCGCCACTAATCAGGGCCGATGTCGAAGAATGTTGGCGAGGAAATGCCTCCTTTAGCCCCAGCCAACAAGGCACAGCCCCCAATTGGAAGATTAGTTACACACAATTGTTTTAATGGCGCTTGCCACCTACGGGAATACCAACAGGTGGATTAGCCTAACGAATACACTCCCTCAAACGGAGGATTTCCACTAACGAGATCCCTCATTGAGATTCACAAGTGCGTTGAACATAATGGAGGCCTCAGAGGAAAAACAAAAGCACCCAGGTTCGTGTAAAGCAAACGCTATGATCTTTTTTTTGTTCGTAACTATCCATATTAGGAGGAAATAATCAGGAATCAGTCATGTTTTAGTTCGAGTGGTCCTAAAACACATTACACACTGATGAAAAAAATATAATTCATATTATCAAATCTATGTTCATTTGAAAACCTAACTTCATTTTACTATATTTAAAATGTTTACTGTTAATTTTAATTTTATCATATATTGGACTTCTATCAGTGGGTAGATTCTCCACATGTTTGTATCATTTCACTATGTCACCTTCAGCAAATTTACTTGTTGTATATATTTGTATACAGTTGAAAATAACAATAAATAAATTATTAAAAAAAAAATTATCATATATTTCTTAAAAGAAAAAAAAAAAGGTGTATTGGATTAAGGGAGAAAATTATGTTTAGAGATATACATAAAGAATGAAAAAATGAAAATATATAAATAAAAAAAATATAGAATATATGTTTTCTAACATGTAATTTAAATGTATAATAATAATAATAAAGGCTTCGAATCCAAAGGTTCGATACCGAAACCACTAATAGTTCTCTAAATACATCTGTACAGTGATGCCTCCCAAATCCAAATCTACTAAATAAATCTTAACGCAATTCTTTCTACTACGTTTTTCAGTTCAGTGTTTATTAACATTTTAGGGTTCCATTCGTTAATAAGTCCCACAACCTTAAACGCTTATCTTATTCGCAGCAATACTATAACCTAATTTATATTTCATCCATTTTCAGTCCAAATATTTGATGTAATACTTCATTTTCAAAAACCTTAAGGCGTTCTAAAGAAGCCAGTTTTTGTATCCATAAAGGACAGTAAATGAATTATACCATGACTATATGTACATGTAACTTACAAAAACTAATTGTTTTACAGATTGTATGTATTTTAGCAAACCAACGCAGTTGGGCAGAACATTTTTTTCAAAAAAAGTGTTTCCTTCTATTTTTTTTTTCAGGAAGATGTTGCACTCTTATGACTTCTTGGCTATTCTTGTCATACTTTCCATATGAATTACAATTTTATAAATAATCACATAAATGTATTGATAAAAATTACTGATTTGAGTAGATATTATTAATTACACTGTTAATTTCAAATCTGACTAAGAAAATTTGAACCAGCATTATGCTGAAATTTTAAGCAAAACTAATTTGTGATCAAAATACTTATATATAATACTAATAATACATAGTTAAATTTGTCAGTTTTTTTTTTTATACTAAAATAAATAAAGATAAAATAGAAATATAATGAAAATATACCAAATCTTGTATGTGAGGTAAGTTAAACAATGTATTGTTGATAAAGTGATTGATAAGATTGTAATAGATAGTGAAAATTGGAAAAAAAAAATAGGTAATTTAATACAATATGATTTAATTGATTGGTGGATCGTGTTTCATGACATTTTGATGACAATATTATAAATAAGGTGGGATAATCTATAATTCATAATGTTTTAAATGTAGTTTTTTATGATTAGATTATAATTGAAATCGTTGATCAATAGATATTCAAGAGAATGGCCGGAATGGGTGAAACGTAGAGGTTATAAGAAAACAATCATGTTGAGACTATATCGATATTTTTTATTATAATTGATAGATATAGATAAATTTGACTAAACTAATCGATTGATTTAATTGACCTGTAACACGTGGAGTTGAGAAGACACTAGATAAACCGCTGATACTTCTCTTCCTAGAAGCACTCAACGTTGAAATCTAATTGCCAATATTTAGGAAAATTATCTTCTAAACAACTTCAACATTCCCATATAACCAAGAGCCCACGGAACTTTACGTAAATCCGGTTTTCCTGTTGGTTAGATGGGAATGATGGAAAAGTGGACGACAATGAAATTACTGTAAACAAAAAAGAAAAAAAAAATACAGCGAATCCTTGAAGCATGTAATGAGTGTCATCATGGGAGGGTGCTCACCAAACTCTAGGGCTACTTCTCAAAATCGTTTACAGCCAATATTGTTCCATGGTAAGGTAACTGATATACGAACCATTAGAGATTTTTGACGTCTATCATGTTGTATATGCAAACCTAATTTTTATAATTTTTCAAAATTTTTCCACACCATTTAAGATTGTGTAAACCTCAAAAAGCCTACTAAATCTTATCTAATTTTACATTCAAAATGAGAGTTGTGATTAAAAAAAAGGGGGTAAATTATTGTAATAAAAAGTTCACAAACATATTCAACAAATATAGACATTTCTTTAAAACAATCACGTGATGAACATGAAGCCGTCATAAGACAAACTGAAAAATGTACAGTTTAGTTTAATATGACGTCATTTAAATTAGTATGAGCATATATCCAAAACAAGACATTGTACATTAAGTGAAATATTGTGATTTATTGAAATATGTTTGTTTAATAATTAAAACTATAGGAGGCATTTTAATAGTTTATTTGCTTTCAATTTTGTTTGTAAAATGCAATAAATCCCATTTGTTCCACAAGTGATTTTTAAAAAATCATTAAGGTTAGATTAGTTTCTAGTGCACTTTTTTTTATTAAATTCTGTTACTTTTTTACCTTTACATTTTTCCTTTAATATTCTTGTTTTTTTATATATTTATTGATGGATATTACAATGACCCACACAGTTGTGGGTAATAGGCAATATCGATGAATGATCATACTAAAATGAAATAAACATAAATGAAAAAAAAAACACATAAAATAAATAAAATTCCTCTTGAAATCCATACAAACAGAAGGATAAAGAAAATGAACATAATCAAACCATGTGTATGAAAAAATAAATAAATAAAATCAAATAATAATAAAAATAAAATAATCTCTTTAATATTCTGTAGGGAAAAAAAAGTTTTGGTGAAACAGTTCCAAATTATTTTTTCTTAATTTATTTATTGATATTTCAAATAAATTAAAATTATATACAATATGTAAACTTGATGTTAACTATATAATGGCATGATACGGAAATGTAATGGATTTATCCATTGATAGAACTCCAATAACATTTCTAGAGAAGATCTCGATCCCACCTTCTTTTCAGACACCTAGAGGGAGTATCAGGTAATGAAAAAGAAGTAAGGTTAGAAACAAGTGGGTTAGGGTGGTTAGGAAAAGGTTGGAAAAAATTATTGGTATCTGATTCTGGGCAAATCGGCAACAAATGGAACATTGAAGTCCTGATGGATGACTTGATTTGTGACAAAGTAAGGAACATTAAGGATTCACGGAGAATTACGGATTGCAAGGATTACGATGCGAGAGGAATACCATAATATTTGATACAGCCCGAGTTATAAAGGTTTCAATTCCATCTAGAGAAATGTACCAATTCGGGATTGAATGGTTAAGTTTTTTGGAAAAAATAATAAAATGAACTATGATCATTTTTTTTTTTTGTCTAACGGTAATTTTTGGACTAAAAACTTTTTTTTTATTTGTTTGAATACTAGTGTTTTAGGACTGGTTGGGATACTAACACATAAAAAAACTTTTCTATTTTACTATTATCGTTTTCTATTTTACTTGAAGCCACTAATTTTTTTTTAACAGCTGAAGCTCACATCACTACTATTTTGGGAACAGAAGATTTCAATTCAAATATGCTAGGAAGGATTGGTATCTGGTTGTGGACAAATCGACAACACACGGAACACTGTGGTCCTGATGGATGGATTGATTTGTAACAAAGTACAGAGTACTAAGCATTTTATATTGTAAGGATTAGATAAGAGAAGTACTAAATGGTTTGATGGAACCCTAAAACTCAAATCCGTAAGTCCAGATATGCCTTATTAAAGTCATATAAATGAGTCTATTGTAATTTGTTAGAAGTTTAAACCGTTTGTCAAGTAAGTATTTTAATAGTTGGAATCGACGAGCAGTTTCCGGTCTTCAGTCTTTTATGAGTATTCTAGTTTAGTCGTTTGTCCAGATTTAGTCCCTAGTAACGGATCTGTTCGAAAGGAATAAGAGGGGTATTATTAAAGGATACTATAGGGCAGGAAATGGGTTTTTGTTTTTTCTAAGCCCTTAGTGCCAGTTGAATATGCGTTATTCTTTTAAATATATAATTACAAACAAAATATTTATTAAAATCGGTGAGGAAATACTATATATTCCAGTCTTGTTAATTTATTCCGTACTTCGAAATCCATATCTCAGCCAATGATTTGATCAGAACCCTACTTTACCATAGTAAAGTAAATAGTAAGTTTACAAAATCCTATTCATATAATAAATATTGATATGTATTCTCCCTGCAGAGACTATTACTATAACCGCCAGATTACTAGAAGAGGAGAACTTATAAATAAATCTTTAACATTCATACTACGTAATGAAACATTGCCAGTTTATACAACTCTTAATTATCTGTGTTATAATAATACAGTGACGCTGAAATAATCATGGGGGAGGAAAGTAGGGAAAATATGTCTCTCCTCCCAAGAATTAAAAAAAACGAAAAGTTGGAAAATTTCATAATTTGAAATCTAATTTAATAAATACAACAAAAACTGTGGTTAAACACTTTACCTAACGAGTTACTAAGATTAAAAACTGATATCTTTCAATACCGTTGAAATGGATAAATCGGATTTTTTTCGATTCAATGTTGAGTTCAATTTGTAAAAATAAAAATTTTTAACGCCAAAATAGGGAATGGGACCAAAACTGATACAGACATAAGTGGAGGGGATGGGTCCAGCTTAATTCAAAATGATCATGTGTGGAAGATTTGATTTAATATATTCGAATTCTTTTATTCTTTTATAAAATCCATGAATAATCTGAACTTACATAGAACATATATATGAATTAAAGAATACTTTACATTTAAATATACTAAGAGGGTAATATTTTACTTACTATACTTAATAATACACTTATTTATTTGTAATATTATAATTGTATTATTACACATCTCTCTCCTTGAGAGTAATATTTTCTATGGATCTTGTAGGAAGTTTAATCCTATACAAGAAGGGTTATTCAGTATTTCGCACAACACTGCCCAGAAAAAAAGATAAAACAAATATTGGACTTTTCACTAGAGAGACAATAAACACAACATATATGAAAATCGATTTTATTCTACCTCTTGCAAGCCAATCCCTCCTCTTGTGTCTACTGGGTAGAACACACCACGCCGTTCTTATCTGTACTAGGTTAAGATGACACAGTTCATAGTAATTAATACAATTCAGTAAAAATGGAAAACATTTTCCATCAACGTCTCTTGACTTAACAGATGCATATAGATAACTGAAACTTGGTGGGGCACAATTATCTAGAAAAACACCACTATCACATAGTTCCATCGCCAACCGCTTGGATGCATCTTTGGAAGGAAATATCGCTCCCTCCTTCATTTTTCTATTCCAAGTCTTTAAAATAAAAAAAAACCTCCCTATGTCTTTGAACTCCTCACTCTACGTCCATCCTTCCATTCATTAAACACCAGATCCCAACCGATCGATTGATATATGCCCTCCTATAGAACCGCAAATCCTTCTTCATACGTGCAACCTCCTTCTGGAATTCTCTTCCTATCTCCATCCACCAAACCTCATCCTTTCTGTCCTTTAAACAACACCTGTCCTTCAGTTACTATATAAACAAACCTTCCCATCAATGTGAGCAATGTATATAGCTATTATGCATTACAATTATAAATTATAACATAATCTAAGGTTTTTATGTAATTTCAACATGAATACTGAAACTTTCTAAATATTTGCTAGATAATTAATCTTAATGTCTGAACCATGTATTTATTCTTTGAACATTTGTCCCAGAATAAAATTATTTTTTCAATTCATTGCATTACTATTTTTGCCGCACTTCTCTCCTCCCCCTCCTCCAGATATATAAATGCAAAAAATAATATTTATTTAAATATTTATCTAACCTACTACATAAATATTCTTGGTTTACCATAAAACCTAGACAATGCTTGGTATTTCATCCAGCATATTCATAAGCTTAAATGTATCTCTATGGAATACATGAAGAACGCTGAAGAGAAGAGCGGAAAGGAAGAAGTGGACATCGCGTGCTCTGTTCCGGAGACCTGAACGTCCCAGGGTTAGCCGGGCCGGCCTACCGGAACAGAGACAATTACCCGAGGGCCCCTTCCCAGAGCGGCCACGCAAAGGTTCGGCCAGCGGACCGTCGGAGGACACCATTACCATGAGACCTTCCCCACGCACCGGCCCGCTCTATCCTCTGGTTATTATCCTATCACGGCAGCCGACCTGTTCCATCCTCAGCCTCTCCGAGATCTGGCTCTTCTTGAAGGAGCCGCCGGGGAACACGTTGTAAAAAAAAATCTTTCCCTTAAAAAAATTGAGGTCCACGTTGCGTTGCTTCCTTTGCTACTTGTATATGATTATTTTGGCTTTAAAGTTTCTCATTATTTTTACTACCTACGTGGTACATTTTACATTACTTATATATCAATATTTAGGAATAATTATTATTTTTAAAATATTTAATATGTCGTTTTAAAATGGAGAACCCCTGATTGAAACATACATGTCCAGAAATATTCTTTTGCCCACGATGACGCAAAAAAGTATTTTTTTTTTTTAATATTTATTTATTGCTATTTACAACTGTACATTATAATACATTTAGTGAATTTCTAAGTTAAATTGGGGTGTTACAGGCGTGTAGAGAAACTACCCATTGGTAGCACTCTAATGACATTTTACATTAGCTGGTCTCGTGGCCATCTTCTTTTCAGGCGCCTCGGAGGATTGTCAGGAATGGAAGAGAATGCAAGAATAGAAACTAGGGGGTTTGAGATTTTATAATGGAAGGAGTGATATCTGGTTCGGACTAGATCGGTTACATAGGGAATATTAAGGTCTTTATTTATGATTTTATTTGTGACAAAGTAAGGAGTATTGAGGATTTTGGATTGTAAGGATTGAATGCGAGAGGAATTCGAAGGTTTAGTGGAGCCCCATAGCTCAACTCCGTATGTCCAAATAGGCCTTATAATAGTCATGTAGATCAGTATTTTGTAATGGATTGGAAGTTTGGACCGTTTGTCTAGTAAATGTTGTAATAATCGGAATCGGCGAGCAGTTTCCTGTCTTTTCAGTCTTGTATGAGGATTCCATGTCAGTCGTTTGTCCAGATTTAGAGGAACCAAGGTTAAAACTTAGTTTGGGCGGTTAAAGAGTTTATAATGGAAGGGTTGGTATCTGGTAGGGCTAGATCGGTTACATATGAAACATAGAGTTCTTTATGGACGAATTTAATTGTGACAAACCGAGGAGCATTGAGAATTTTACGAAGGATTTGTGATTCTGAAGGAATCATGGATATAAGGATGAATTCGATACTTTTGTGGAGCCCTAAAAGCTCAACTCCGTTTGTCCCGGTAGGCTTTATCATAGTCATGTAGATCAGTTTTTATAATGTATTGGAAGTTTAAACCGTTTGTCTACTTAGTGCTGTAGTCGGAATCGGCGTGCAGTTTCCTGTCTTTTGAGTCTTGTGCGATGACTCCAAGCTAATCGTTTATCCAGATGTAGTCCAAGGTTGCGGATCTGTTCGACAGGGGTAAGAGCAACATTATTAAAGAATACTGTAGGGCAGTCGGTAGGTTTACGAAGAAGGGAAAAGTGATTTTTTAAAATTTATTTTAATCCTCCAACCACGGCACTACTTCTTCAAGGGCTGTGATACGGGATTAGAGTGTTTGGGAATGCATTTAAAGAAGCAAAAGTAGAGGAAGGTATTTGAAACAATTAATCTTCTTTTCTTCCACGGACCGATGTGAGCCTGTTTCAACACAGTCCATAAGCCCCTGTGCAATATACAGATCTTCCTTTTCCGCATAACCTACAATAGTTTATCCTTCCATCTTTGCCGCACTTTTACTCTTTTATCAGACCGGAATTCGAGGTATCAATGTTAAGCTTTTCAGGCAATGAATTTTCGCGCAAAAATGGACATGTTATTTTACACTAATCAATATCACTTAACAAATATCCTCCAAATTTGATGAACCGTTTAAAAAACATAAGCGTACTCAGGAAAAATCGTTTACGCATGCGTAACCAAAAGTAGCTGGAATCTGATAAACTCTATGTGATTTTATACCAACAAGGTATCCAATTTCATTTATTCGAAAATTTAATTAATATCAGATTAGTTCTATCGATTATGCCCGAACATGAATTTGAATACAGGCAGACTTGTTCTGAGATTTCCTTACCCTTTATAATAATCCCGAACTATCAGAAAATAACCAATACCTAATGAAAGCATGATGAAGTTAATTTTAAATGCACTCTGACACCGATAGAGGTAGCGTGAAGGACTAGGGCAGAGAATATAATAACAACATTATAATTTAAATAGTTTTTTTTTTTTTATAATTTATCTATTGTTATTTACAACTGTATACATATATACACATCAAGTAAATTTGGTGTAAGTGATATTATGACATGATACAAACATGTGGAGAATCTACCCATTGATAGAACTCCAAAAACACTTCTAAAGGAGAAGATCTCGAGGCCATCCTCTTTTCAGACGCCTAGGAGGATTATTAGGTAGTGAAGGAGAAGCCAGGTTAGAAACGAGTTGGTTTGGGTGGTTGGGAAGTTTATTATGGAAGGATTGGTTAATTTAAATAGTAAATTTTTTTCAGTTGAGCAGTTTTGAAGAATTTGACAATTCTTATTTAATTTTCTTATATTATTCATATCCCTTAATAATAAAGGCAAATGTTTTTGAATTACGATATTTGACAAACTGACTCAATAAATAGATTTATAAAGAAAGAAACTTTTTTTTCAAGATTGAGACGTCTAATTACTTTTCACTATTTGTCCGAACTCATTGGATTTTGCTTTTCCTATAATAATTATAGTAATAGCTGGTGATAATGATATTATTATTTGATAAATATCAACTTGGCATGATAATTTGGAAGTCGAAAAGGGTTCATAGAACGAGATTCACTACGGCTA
This sequence comes from Halyomorpha halys, assembly GCF_000696795.3. Lineage (NCBI taxonomy): Eukaryota > Metazoa > Arthropoda > Insecta > Hemiptera > Pentatomidae > Halyomorpha > Halyomorpha halys. Next base: position 1,015,505 of record NW_027105546.1, read on the forward strand.
CAAACCTATTGAATCGCCTGTAGCGATCAGACACAGAGGCAACGAGCCTAAAGGTTCGGTAGCTTTTCGAATCGACAGTCTTGTGAATATACCATCCACCGAAAACCTTGGTGAGATGATTTTTTTTTAATTAGCATGTCCTTACCTAACTTTCTAGGCGTCTCTCTTAACTAAGACCGACAACAGAAGCTTCCTTGGACAGATATCGGAAGCTGACATCAATGAAACAGCCGTGAATGAAGAGATGATTAGATTAGAGCCGGATCGAGGTGAGGCTTCGGCCGACCTCTCCTGCTCCCCCCCCCTCGTGAAAAAAGGCGGCCCTAGGTAAAAAGCTCTCTCGTATGAAAAGGTGGCCCGCGGCTACAGACGGCAACGCCCACGGCGCCGCCAACTTAATACTCCACCAACCCGGCATTTCAATCCCTCCCTTAATTGTACCGCCAAATTCGAATTACTAGCTGAGTAACAACGGTAGTAAAAAAAAATTAAATTAAATAAAAATATAAATGTAGACAACCAGAAAGCCTTAGCTAGCCCAAATTTAAACATTCATCATTCAGTTGAAATATTTTTAAAAAATACCACCCAAAATAACTGTGTCGCTTTACGTAGGCGTTATACAGTTTATTGTCTATTGAATGTTATTATTTTATTAAGCACTATTTACATAATGCAGTGAAACATTTCTTCTTAAAAACCCTCCTAAAGGAAAATTTTATTAAGAGCCCACCCAACAAACTACTTATTGAATGCATATCTTTAGACTAAAAAAAGAGAAGGTTGTCATGTCAAATCTACATACAAGAACACTTTCCTCACTAGAGCAACAAAAAACTGAAGAAAGCATAAAATGGATATGTAACTGCAAGAAGAAAAGCAGAAATTGGAGTGACAAGCAAAAAAAAAAAAAAAAAAAAAAAAAAATTGAATAACGAATGAAACAAACACTGACGAAAGATCTTACTAAAAGGCTTTTAAAACAAAATCCCAGATAATAAAGAAGTAAAAATTTCATCTTCATTAGAAGATTATTGGTATCTTTTAAAAACTAATTATGGTGGTCAAAAAGGGGCTTCAGTGAGTTGTGAACCCTGTATTTTAATTGTTAAAAAAAAATAAACAAACGCCTACCGAACATGAACATTTTAGAATTACAAAGAATGATTCAACATAGATAAAGGTCCTGAGAGTATCGACAAATATAAACAATCGACATTGAGAAATAAATTCGACATTATTTTATAAAATCAAAACATAAAAATCATTGTTAAGATTGGTAATGGATTTGGTAGTAGAACGTTATGTAGTTGTTCAACTGTTACTCTGTTGAACTCTTATATAGCTCAATATTCTATATTACCTTCCTTGCTTAGAGAAACCGTTCCAGCAGCTAACTTTGCCATACTATCATGTTTCTTCATGAGGTGAACTTCCCACACCTCATTATTCTTGTATAGTTGATGTTATCTCTAAGAATGGTTAGGTTTCTTTGCCTTATCCGACTTCCTCGGTACAGCAGTGCGTACGTTTAAACTTTTGTGAGTCTTTAACCTTAACCGTACGCATCCTTTTCATAGGGCAGAAAAAACTGTAATTGCTTTTTTCATTGACAGGTTTTTGTTTCTTTCAATAGGCCTTTGCAGCTACTTCACAAATGTATGTTCTGCTCTGACACTTTACTCTGTTTTTGACGTAAATGTGTGGGGAAGTTAGTGGAATTTAAACCAGCTTATTCGCGTAAAAAAAGTGTTTTTCATGTAGATGATAACTATCCCCAACCATAAGCCAATTTTGTCTGCCATTGTAATGTAAACAGAGAATTTATTGACTCCTGTTTCTCTGCCACGCTACTGTACGTTACCTTAAGGATCGCATTTTTGGTATAATTTAAAAAAATTCTTGAATATGAAGAAGAGTTGTGGTCAAAAAGGAACAAATAATGGTTTGGTCTACTTATTTGCACATTTTTCGCCCCACTTTGCAGGACTTCATCAGGACTAAAAAAAGATAAAAACAACTAAAAATATGTTGACAATGTAAGATAATAAGATAACTGAGAGAAGATGCAAGCTGAGGTGGGCTTAAAAATCATATAAATATAACTGAAAAATTATTAAAAAAAAAAAAAATGAACTACAAGAAATAAAAATAAGATATACAATTATAAGTATATATAAAAAACGAAATACAGTTGACGTAAGAACACATAAAATTAGAAAAACAGATAGACATAAAAGAAATAAATAACACAGACTAATAGGACTTTATATATATAAAGTTATATTTGCATAATTTTAAAACCCACCTCAGTTTACTTCTTTGTATCTTATTATCTTACATTGTTAACATATTTTTATTTATTTAATATCTTTTTTGGCTTTGATGAAGCCCTGTAAAGTTAGGCGAAACGTCAGCAAATAAATAGCCCAAGTTAATAATAAAAAACCCGGTTAACTATTTTATGTTACTTTTTGACAGTATCCCGTCCAACTCCTTCATACTCCAAAAATACATTTAATTATATATATATAATAATAATATTAAAGATTTATATTATATATTTCAGTGGATTAATAACCTTAATCAGTGTAGGGATTCTTTCCCGTAATCTGTTTCATATTTTTTGGTGAAATGAAGTGGAATCGAAAATAATTATGTTTTATATTAATTTCTAGCTATTAGAATATAGTTCTAGTTTTCTTTTCCTTATAATTAAAAATGATTTTTAATTTAGTAATAATAATTGCAAACTTGTATATTTTGTTAGTATACAATTATGTAAAGGATTTGAGAAAACGTTTTGTATTAATTGATCTATAATTTCATAATTAATATTATCCTAACTGTATAAAACTCAAACCAATTTTAAATGTTCAGTAAATTTTTAATTTGTTGACAAACTAGCTGCGTATGACGTGGGATTTTTATCAGCTATTTGATTATTGTACTCGTAATATAGAAAATATTTACACACATGTCTGGGAATGTTATTGAAGCCAAATAGTGATAATTAATTTTAATTATTTTATAATTATAATTTTACTTATTTATGCTTTGTTAACTATCCTGCAGATTAAGATTATTTCCAATACCTTTTTTGGGCAGTTTAATTTACTTAATACCTATATATCCAAAATACAAACATATTTATAGAGTTACTTTTAAGAGTGATGTTATTATGAGATAATAAAAAAAATAATATACTGGGAGAAATTGCCAAACACACCCTCTCCCCTTATCAAATGGTATGAAAAGGAGGTAGTCAAAAACTCATGGACCAAGGGGCTCCAAACATTTAAATTCAGTCCAGAATAGGTATGTATAATCCAGATTTGAAGTCAGTGAAACCACATAATATAGGAAATACGATAAAACAATTAATAGAACAATTAAATCACATTAATTTAATAAAATAATATAATTTATTTTCAGAATTGAGAAAAATATTTTAAAATTTCACAACTATAAATGAATAATATATGATTTTATATTATTCATTTATAGTTGATTTTATTTTTATATTACTTTTAAACGGGGAGTGGCGTGGCTCAGTGGTAAGGTAAGGGCTGATTCCAAGACCCACGTTTGAATCCTACGGTGACAGACCATTATTCTACTGCTGTAGTTTGTTTGTTTATGTTTAGTGGCGAAAAACATCAATGGTCATTAACCCCAGTTATAACGTATTTAATTTAGCTTACATTTGTTTAATTTTTTTTTTTTAATTTGTTTATGTTTATTTATTATTTTATTTATTTGTTTATTATTTGATCAATGTTATATTTTTGTCAGTAAACCAGACTACCTGTTATTGTAGTGGTGAGCCAACTTTGTGGGTTCGGGCCTAGTCTCATAAAGTGGGTACCCTTAAATGGGGAAAAATCTGGCGGTCCAGCATAATTCTGACCAAACATCAAAAAACTGGAAACAAGAATCAAGCAACATGCGACCAATCGTAGAAATGTTAAAAATATATTGCAGAGCACTGGCTTACCACAGCATAAAGTTGAACCATGAATTCAACTTTGAAAACCCTAAAATAATAGATACAGCACAAAACACAAAAAGCAGAAGATTTCTGGAAGCTATACATACAACTAAAAAACATACAATACACAGTAAACTACAAAACTGACACTAAACACTTAAATACACATTACGCCGACATTATACATAGACTCAACATATAAATATAAAAATCAGAGGAAATAAATGTGTTTAGAACAGCCGAGTCCTAAAAAAATCACTAAGTTTAATTTAAAATACAAATAGACAAAGTGGGACATATAAATAGGGAGGTAACCAAACAGCACACTGGACATGAGATAAGGTCCAAAGAGGTAGTAAGAAGTATAGAACAATGAATGAAGCAAGAATGCACCAATAAGGAATGATAAAAAAGTGAAAACAGTATAAACCAATTCTTTTTTCCAAGCAAACGAGTAACCTGGAATCCTCACACAAGACTGAAAAGACAGGAAACTGCACGCAGATTTCGACCATTACAGCACTTACTAGACAAACGGTCTAAGCTTCCAACTCATTATAAAAGACTGATCTACATGACAATAATAAGGCCCATTGAGCTTTTTTTTTAATTGGCTTACCAGACTTTCTAAATAGAAAATCCTGAGTGATCTATTCCTTATCTAGAAAATTTTTGCAAGTATATTTCAATGGCTGTAATGATTCTGGTATAAATTCCCGCTGGGATCATCCCCACTCTGATCCTAATTGGAACAGTAGCAGAGTCCTAGATTAAACACAAATTAGCTTAACAAACAATACACCGTCCCGAGGGAGAAATAAAGGGGGCAGTGGTTGCTATTGACACGGCCGACGGCCTGGTGTAAAGTTCCCTGTAATAAGCAGCGTACCCTTTTAGCTAGCCAGCGGACCCTGTTTGATTTACAACCGCATCCATAGCAACAATTTGGGCAATTATAAGCAGGCGATTATTGGCAGGTATAGGAAAATGGCCTAGTTATGAGAACCGCAGATACTCAGGTAGGAGGCAGAAACAAAGCCGCTTATTAAGGGAGGCGCCATTTTTTTAACGTGCGCACCGCTCAAAGGGATTGTCCGTGCGGGAGGTAAAAAAAGAAAATGTGCAGTTCCCATCTGCTTCGCCCTTTATTGTAAACACTGTCATATTTCGTTTTTGGCTTTAAGAAAGTACTTCCGAACTTTGAATTAAGGTTGGCGGCATGAACATTAAAGAAATAATGACTACCACAAACTTCAGGTGCAATAATTTAATCACTTGGAATTTTAATTATGGGAACTTAGGCTCATTATTTTGTTGACATTTTTATAGGTTTTATTGTATACAAACTTGAACAAGCTAAAGCATTTTTTATCTAGGTATTATTCAGGACTCCCTTGGAATCATCCTTCACCACACGCATGGTAAGAGGTGAGAATTTGTATCAGCGGAGTGCACATATTGCACATTTTATTTATACTTTGGTTTTATATATTACTTTTTTTAACATATATATTTATTACTAATTTATCCATTACTTGGGAATGGGTAGCTCATTTGTAAGACAATAGACTACAAACCCTGGGTTCGAACATGGCGGTGGCAGATAATTATTATCTGTTGAGTCAGCCCTGTAGGTTCATGAGCTCTGCGGGGTCTAAATTAATTGTAATTAAAATTCGTTCTACATGATTGAATATGTTTCTTCACCAAGTTTCATTTCCTTACTTTTGGGGGAAAAGGTCAATTTAATTACGATCTTGGAAAATAATGGCCACACGGGAGCTATATTTTAGATTGCGGAATCGTATCGAATTCCAAAAAAAGCTTATAAAAAATAAAATAAATAAATTCCAAGCTATTCTATCGGAGTTTCAGACTTGTTAAGTAACAATTGAAATGATCATGGTTTCGCTTAAAATCGAAAATGTTTTACTTTCTACAAAAGCAATCTTTATACTTAACGAATGAAGATTTTATAGTTATCATTTGATGTATGGAGTTTAAAGTTAATGAATTTTATTTTATATTTCAAAAACTTTATTTATTGATTGATATTACAATCTGCCACACTGTTGTGGGCAATAGGTAATAGAGATGACTGATCACATTCGGACTAAAGTAAAATAACATAAAAAAATAATTAAAATTAAAATAGTTATAAACTATTTATTCTTTTTTTGACCGCAACCCTGACCATCTTCTTATATTTAAGTTTTACGGTCAACTATATATAGATATATATAAAAAAAATAATAATAAGTAAAATCTCTCTTAAAATATATACAAATAGCGGGATAAAGAAAATGAACATAATTAAATTATGTACAT
>NW_027105547.1:0-337 GCF_000696795.3 Halyomorpha halys
TATCCCTACATTCCTTAAATACAATACAATAAACTCTTGATTTGATTTCCGACGAAGTTCTTTGTTCTTTTATATAGAAAGAATAAATCATTAAAACCATTTAAAAATAAAATTATCCGATTCAAAACTATAATATCCTGAATAGCTAAATTTATTAAATACAGACATATTAATAGGGAGGTTGGCAAACGGCACAAAAGCATATTGATATGTCCAAAGAGAATAAACCTTGAATAACATTTTGTTATGTTTATTGACATTCACAACTGTACATAATAATACATACAGTAAATCTGATGTAAGACCATAATGATATAATAGCACTCTAATAATGTTT
>NW_027105547.1:3562-4957 GCF_000696795.3 Halyomorpha halys
TTATTTAAGTACAATTAAAGATACAAATATGATAATATATAACATTTATTTTTTGAATAATGGAGAGCGCGGTAGCCATGGGGTAAAGCGCGTGGTTACTAACTCCAAGGACCCGAGTTTTAATCGTTTTCTGTTACACTGTAGCAGTGAGTCAACTCCTGTGGGTTCTGGAGCCCTTCTGGGGTCCACCCAGCCTCATAAATTGGGTAAAAATCTGGTGATTCGGACCATATTAAATAAAAAAAATAGAAATATTACCAATAAATATAGTTTTATTTAAAGGATAAATTCAAAAATTAAAAAAAAATTCAAATAGTAGCATAAAAAGAACGAAAGGATATATTTACTCATTACATAACAAACAAAAAATATAAAAGCTTCTAGAATAAAAATTAAATAAAATATTTCTTCTAGGTACTATTTAAAAGAAAATGTTACTAATAAAAAAAATTAAACATTATTATAATACTTATGCCATTCATAACTTGATGTTCAACTAATTCACTGATTTTATAACAAAAATTGAGGAAAGTTTTGAATAAAGATAAATTAAAAAGAGAAATAAATTAAGAAAAATTTCAGTGATATTCGCATCACCAGAATTAGGGAAAAAATTTGTAAATGCAATCAGTCTGCGAACTATGAGAGAAGGTAACATACATTTTCTTAAGAGAAAACATTGTTTGATAAAATACTTTCTCAAGAACACTCTAGCATAAAATACCGTATATACTGATATATGATGATTGTTATGATGTTCTTTGATAAGGGTTAACGAAGTGAACGATCATTACAGAACAAAAGGAGGGTTCTATCAACTGTAATCAATATGATTAATCATACTAAACAAAAACAATCGATTTCTCTTTTATTCATGTTTACATATGACCTAACTTAGATTATAATTGATGAAACCAAAGACAAACAACACTATTAGAATTTTTGTAACTTTTTTTTTTACGATTTTAAATTTACTTAAGTACAATTAAAGATACAAATATGATAATATATAACATTTATTTTTTGAATAATGGAGAGCGCGGTAGCCATGGGGTAAAGCGCGTGGCTACTAACTCCAAGGACGTGAGTTCGAATCCGGCTGGGCAGAAAATTGTTTTCTGTTACACTGTAGCTGTGAGTTAACTCCTGTGGGTTCTGGAGCCCTCCTCGGGTCCACCCAGCCTCTTAAATTGGGTAAACATCTGGCGGTCGAGGATGATACTGACCAAATCACCTCCTTGCACAACCGTGGGTCTAGTAACAGTACTTCTTTAGAAAGAACCTTGACCCTTCATGGTTTGTAACGGTGTAGATTTTATTAATTTATTTAATTTTATGAATAATGGAGTATTGTAGAAAAAAAAACTTATGGTGCGATTGTACTACCACGGTAGT
>NW_027105547.1:7560-7935 GCF_000696795.3 Halyomorpha halys
AAAGTGGGGCGAAACGTTGGAAAATAAATAGTTGTAAACTATTTTTGTTTCACTTTTGACCGCAACCCTGACCATCTTCTTATATATCGATTTTTAATCCTTTTTCTATTATTTTTATATGCATGTTACCATCTTGTACATAGATAAATAATGGAGGTGGAGAAATAAATAATAATAAGGAAAAAACGATTAAAAAAAAAGAAAGAAAAATAGAAATAAATATATCATGTACGACTATTATATATTAAAAATTAACTATAATATGCCAATACATTATGAGAATTTTTAAAAAAATTTTCTGGCTAGATATAAGTATGCTATGTATTTAGTACCCCAGTATAGCAGACTGAAACCTTTTTTTTTTTTTTTTTAAAT
>NW_027105548.1:0-11550 GCF_000696795.3 Halyomorpha halys
CTGATGTTTCAGATTCTAACTCATGTCCAGGATATCATTAAAATGCTTTTTAATTTGCTCTTGAGCCTTTATTATGATTTTGTGACAATATAATGTGATAATACAAAAGTTAATCCGAAAGTAATTTCTGAAGATGCGGGTCATAATCGTAGAAATTTCCCACTTATTGACTGTACGATTTTTTTTAATCGAACTATACTAATGTTTTATGTGAAAAACTTATTTAATGTTGTGATTTGTATAAAAAAAAAAAAAATTGTATGTATTTTTTTACCAATATAACCGAAAGTGGAGTTTCTGCTTCAGTTTAGATTGCAATAGCGAACAATCCTATTAACTTAAGCCCTTTGGGCCTGGTCTTTTTGGGTTCTATTTTACTTTGAAGAAGAGTAAGTCTATATCTGGGGTCATACAAGAAATAACCATCAAATTTACGTGATATTTATTCCAATTAAGAAAATTGTTAATAACATTTGATTCCTACTCACAGCAAGAGTGTTGCATAACTTTACTCTTTTTCAAGGCCAAAATGGAGTCAAAAAGACCACATCCTCGAAAGGAAGATTTATATTGACCTTAATAGGAACATCTACTATTTTAATCTTAACTGGAACAGAAGGCAGCCATTGATTTGTTCTTACCCTTCTACTACCCCTCTACCACGCCCCAGGAAGGCACGAAGACCCGCCTTTTTGGCTTCACTTTTTCCGCTAGCTCACCCACTTCATTATACTCCTTCCTCCATGCTTTGCAGATATAACTGAATGTTGCTTAGTATCTGTTTATTCTTATTGTTTATGAAAACAATGAATTTCCATGAGCCAACAAAGTGAAGTTATCGACATATTCATATCAAAATACACTTCTTATCTGACTATGAAATATCGTTTTGATTAACTGAGATATTGAATTCAATGCTTATTTTCGATTTGACCCTGTTTTCAGTTAGATGTGCTTTATATATTGGCGCGACTTTATACTTTAAAAACTTTATCAATTTGCAATCAAAAACAACGCAACACACAAGTTTCAATTGCTGTAATAAACCTGGAGGGCTAATATTAATCTACTCCAGGAATTTAATTTGCTTCCAATTCATTCGGAAATATTTGTCAATTAATTCCGAATTTAATTATTTGTACTTCCAGGAATTTAATCCAGCCTATATTGGTTCAGATTCATTGCTGCAAGCACACATCATTAAACCACATATCCCTCTGGTATTAATTTATCTTGTTAATTATGCAGTACTCTATTATTGCATTTCATAAGCTATTTTGATTCAAAATGTGCTTGAATGTTTTGTTTTGTGTGGTGAGGTGATTCGCATGCAGATAGTGCACTGTAGTTGAATGGGTATTAATCATAGGAGTGATTTACATGTAACATGACTACCCTGAGATTATATCGTATTTGTCTTGGTGCAAATGCAGTGGTGTGGGTTGGTTAGCATACCATGTTGGTTTCTCACACCTTGCTAGTTTGCTATTCCGTTTACCTTGTAACCTGTATTTCAGATATAGGACCAAAATCTGATTGCCCTCTTAAATTTTAATCATATTTTTTAAAAAAAAATTAGTCATATAATTCAGGTTCTATGACTGGAATATTTTTAATACTAACCAAATTTTCATTATTCAGAATTCATGAATTAAATCACAAACTTTTGAGACTATTGCCCCATCCTGAGATGCACTACAATATAAATGACATTGGTCTAATTTCGTAATAGCTGAACCGCCAATTCTTCGCTATTGCTAAATTTTAGTATTTAAATTATGTACATTGAATGAACACAATTGAAAGTTTGATATAAATTTAGTTGAATCTAAACTTTTACGTAGATATTAATATTTTTTGTCGAATATTCACTATGTTTCTGCTAATACTTGTCCGATTTACGAAATTTTTGTTTTGCTTAGATATTTCAATAGCTATGAACATTTCGAGGACATGCAAAAAATATTTAACAAAACAGCGTGTAAATTTCTAAAGCTCTTCTGGTGATCAACCTATCTGGTGATAAACAGACATTAATCTTCTATTCATATAGATGTGTGATATCGAATATTCGCAATTTCTTCGTTAATGATTATCCGAATAAGGTAATTTTTTATCTTTTATTGATGTAGCTAACGGAACTTAGAAATAACAGGATATTTAAGAAAAACTAACTGTTCCGCCACGGTCCTGTCCATTGTGATACTGTATTCTACTTTATTCTTGAGAGCAGGGCCATGACGGACGTGGGTATGACATTTTTAAGAATGTTTTCAGCTTTTCTTCCATTCCAAAGTTCACACAACTTGTGGTCAGCGGCAAGAGAAGTATGTATGTTCTTTACCATTCTGCCATTAAGTTAGTAGGGAATTTTTTAAAGCACGATTTGGCAAGTTTGATGGCTTCAATAAGCGTCTATATCCCGTAAATAATTTTGTTAAGTTTTTTTCTTTATTTGTTATTTTTCCTATCAATAAATCAGGTATTATTTGAATGAGCAGTAAATTTTAATTATTGTGTTCACGAGCATCTTCATATTGTTTTCCAATTTCAGTGCAGTGGAGTAATTTCATATTTCTGAATAATATCCATGAATGAAATGAAAAATATCCATTTCCTTGAGAATGTCAAATAAATTGATTTTATTCTTTTAATCCCAAGATTTTTGAAATGGCTATAAATTTAGCTCAGAAAATTCATTATCAGGTCTCAAAAAAAAAAAAAAAATGATAATAATAAAATGTTGTTTAATTTTTTTCAAAGATTTATCTCACTCTTTTTTCTTGTATTATTTAATTAAAACGATCCCACAAATTTTCAACAATTCGATATCAATAAATTGAGGTAAAAAAAATGAGATGATTTGTCTTATTTTTTGCTCAGAAAAAAATAAGTTTCTAAAACAAGAAAATTAATTGAAAGCAAATGGGCCATTTTTGGTGACAACACGTCGATGACGTTAATTAATAATACGCTTGCCCCACCATAAATTTAAACAACTTCAATATTTTTTTTTTATTATTTATTAATAAATTAGCATACATAAATATGATAAAATTGTATTAGTATTACCCTATTTTATACTGTATATAGTACATGCTACAGTACATGAAAGCAAAGCTGTGTTGGTCTACATTTACAGTGAATAATAGGGGACTTAAAACTATAAAAATTTAGATTAATACATGTAGTAACATTTGATAATTGTTTATATAATAAATTTATAAACTGAAATTAAAGTAAAACTAACATAAAAATCAAAAGAAGACATTGAAGGTATGAAACATTACCATTATAAAATATCAAAAAGAAAATTTGGCTATAGTTCAAAACACTACTAAACTTTTGAAACATTTTTCAAAAAAAGACCCTGAAGATAGACATTACGTCCGAAACGCTGGAAGCATTAACTGACAAATGTAATGTTAATTAATAAAGAAGTTAAAGTGAAAGGTTAATAAATCCCATAATAGAAATAAAGATCACTAATTAAGTAATACATCATAATTTTAAACATTCGATTATAACACAATAAACTTAAGTTTATATTTAAAATAATTAAAGGCTGGTCCTTTAGAGTAGAAAAAAAAAACATCTATTAAGAAAAATAAAGAAATGAATATATCGAATATTATTTTTAAAAAGTTTACATTTTTAATAAATTACCTGCTATATTGAATATATAGCATATAATTTATTAAAATATCTAGCATAATATTTAATATAAAATTAAATATATCTATTGTCTTACATAACACAATTTCATCAACTACTTACGCTTAACGATGCTAAAAACTAATTTCCTCGATCCAATTATGTATCATTCCTTTAAAATAATTAAACTTGAAATATTTTGTACGCAATTAAAATATTCAGAAAAAGGTTAATTTACACAGAATGAAACTTTCAAAAAAGTAAATGTGGCTATTAAATATGAGTGAAAAATATAAGTGACACCTAATTTTCGTCTTTTTAATGAAAAAGTATGTACTTTTACATAAAGTATAAAAGTCTGCACACTAAATAAGACATTATAGCTTTATCATTTTTACTACGTACATACATAGTCACCTATATTTTATGTTTAAGAATAAATATTTTCCTTTTTTTAAGAAATTTGATTTACCGTTTTATAATAAAATTTACGACCTATATTTTAAGCTTTAAGAATAAATAATCAAATTGGACGAGAGGTTTGTGGAGAAATATGAGTAAGCGAAAGCAGGGGGTTATAATTTGGAAAAATCTATCCGTACCTAGTCGGGCTGCACTAACCCTAAAAATTTCATCAAAATCAGTTTAACGGTTCAACAGTCCAAAAACAAAGTTTATTACAAAAATGTAGCTACGGAACCAAATTTGTTTCTTTAACTCTAAAACATGAACTGAAAGTAAACATTTTCGATTCTAAACAATTTTTTTCTTGTAATGTTTAAAGCATAGTACAGTAAATTTATAATATATAATAGTATTGTAATACATGATTATTTTATTCAGATTTTTTTCTTTTCGTCTATATTGTTTCCCTTATTATTCTTCATTTCCCCCCTTATTTATCTTATAAAATTATATTTTCTTCCTTAACCCAATACATCTTTTTTTCCCACCTCTTTAACAATCATAGAATAAAATATAAAATTTTAACGTTTAAAAAAGTTAAAATTAAACCAAAATTTACATAGAAATCTATATTTAAACTTTTATCACTGATAATTTTAATAAAATGTTAACATTAAGAAATCGAACTCAGTTATGATAAACATTCGAAAAACTTTTTAATATTTCGGTTTATGTTTAATCGTTAAGTGTTTAGTTACAGGATGTGTTTATACCTTTATAAATCGGCAAAATATTTAAATATTTTAAGGACTTGAACCCAGTATCAATATTGGGTTTGTGGGTGCCTCTGCGATTCCTTGTATCTGCTGCTTACAGTCCAATAGGCATTTGGAATCAGTTCGATATTGAACATTCCCAGGCTCCTTGCTTACCTGTTTGCCTCATTTCTGGTTCCAATAGGTAAAATTTACCGCTTAACAAAGTTACACATTACACATTCGTTTTCCTCTAAAATTATTTCAGTAAGATAAATCTATAAATGAAGATGTCAGTAAATATGTCTTTGGAAAGCATTCGACTCCATAAGTAAATCAATTATAAGAATTAAATTACTTTAATAATGCCATTAAATCATGTGATTTTGATTTATTAGCACTTATTTGTTTCACTGCTATCAATCCTATCTTAACTCACATCGATTATGCGATCAAACTGAAATTAGATGCCAAAATCTTCGTATACTACACACACCTGATGTGAGTGCAATATTATGGCGTCGTTTAGGTGGTTTGACGGTAAAGTAATTTAAAAGGATAAGCTGAATTACATTAGCAGCAGAATGTAAAGCAATGCCATGTATAAGGATTTTCTATAATTTTGTTAAAAAGCTTTCACCAGCCTTGAAAGCTAAACAGGGAAACATAATCAATAAAAACGTCCTTTTTAAGAAAAGTGATTTTATTTCTATGAATGTCCTTCACTAAACTGAATAAAATAACTTTTTAGCAATTTACCACAGAAGTATTATATCATATTTAGTTTACTATAATATATTTGGATGATTAAAATCGGCTATAACATCGTTTGCGCACTGATTAGAAATGATTAAAATATTTATAAAGTAATTTTCAAATATTAACATATTATCAATTCAAATTACTTCAAAAATAGTTATACAATACAAGCGCCCGAAATATAATGACTTTAATAACTCATTAAGCTATTAATTTAAAGAATGAATCCATGTTGTAATAGTAATTTTCATACGTTTTAAATTATTATTAAATAATTTGACTCAATATAATTTAGTAATTTATTTCTTCCCTTCTTCATCTACCGCATAGTCTTGTGAGGATCCTTACAGTAGAGCTTGATCCAGGAATCTGTCCTAAACCATTTGTCTTCTCCTCATCCGTTCTAATCCTCTCCTGTCCCTTTTGTTTTTACCCTTTTCCAGATCCTTTCTGACTTAGGGATGGTTATTCCAACAGGTTACAATCCTACTCTGACAGAATGGGAAAGTCAAGTTTTAATTTCGTAGGGCCACCGCGAAATAAAGGTCAACCAGCCAAGATTGAAATCAATCCGACTGCACTGTGATCTCGAGTTTACTAAAATGACTCCTTACATACACACTTAACCCACTTCTGTCAAAGACCTCTCAGATTATGGCTTAACATTTCTCCGTTATTCTTCCTCTGCCCTACAGCTTTGTTTCTCATAGAACCATTATATACTACGGTGAGAATGATTTTAGCACCATGGGCAAATCACGTTTTCAGAGGTTCTTCAATGATATCTTCAACCAGGCAAAGTCCCAGTTTTGTCCTCATTCTTTTTTCCTGTGTCTCTCCCTCTGTTTTTCATAAGTTCGGCATAGCTTTGTAATAAGTGTTCAGTTAAATGAGTGAGAATCGGGATGATTGTAGTTTTTTTTTAAATATATCTGGCCGATTTTATTATTGCGTTTATCTTACCATCTATTAATTCTGATGAGCATCCATTTAGACTAAATTATTCTATCTAGAATAATTTTTTTTGTCTTAATGTACTGTTCCATTTTCCGGAGGTTAAAATATCGAACACATAGCCTGATAAATTTAGCGGGGTTTTACTACCGCCGTCTTCCCACTACTGAGCTAGTAACACACGAAGTTAAAGCTACCTTATAGTAGGCACTCTGGAATCAAGTTCTTTATGGTAGGTTTTTCTAAGTTTGTGTTTTTTTTTTGTCTCGTCCTTCACTGGGGTACTTACTTTTTCTTATTGTGCTGTACTAATTTGCTGTGCAGTTGTTGAGTCCGTCATTCTCTTCAAATTTAACTCGGTGAAGCATTATAGATTGATTCATATATAGCCGCGACATCTGGAGCTTTTTCACTCACATACAAGTTATTAGAGAATCAGAAAAAAAAGTAACCTTAATCTTCTGTTGCTGTTTAACACCCAGGTGTTTAAGGAACGCAAGACAAAGCCAAAAGTATATGATAGGATCGAAGCAAACGAGCTCCAATGCCCTCAAATTAAAAAGACTGCAGGAATTGGACGTGGATGTTAGCCTGGACAATGTTCGGAAGCATATCAAGTAACATCATTATGCGAAGTGAAGCGGATATCTACAAAACGCGGCGGTCCCACGGAATAAAAACTGGAACATCCACCATGCTTAGAATAGGTTGGTTACTAGCCATACCTCCTCTCTACTGGGAGGAATGATTAGGAAAGGGTCCTTAAAAAAAAAAATTCAAAACGGTCGTTGGAATGTATTGATGTCGTATCAATAAAATTGAACGAGCAATCGAAAAGATGAAGAAAGGGAAAGCTCCAGGTCTGAATAAAATAGTTAGAGATTTCGTGACAGGTCAAAAGGGCATTTCAAATTCGTTTTTAATGTTGTCTTAAACTACAAATACTATTTAATTTCAAAGAAAAATTGTTTTTCTTCTTGTGACTATTGTTCATATAATCGTTCATAACTCCTCTTCATTTTTTTGAATTTGTTTTTTACCTATCATATTTTCAATAATTCTAATTTCACAACCTGTAGCCATGACACAGGATTTCTCTTTAACACTATTAGGTACCATTAGATTCTTATTACTAATACAAATTTCTGTTTTGATCCTTCTTTGCATATATTGGTTTAATTTATGTTATTAAATCATAATAATAAAATATACGAAAATGTTTAATTTTGGCTAAACATAATAATTGATATCAAAGTATTGATTGTGCTTATTAAAATTATATAGATCCCCAAATATTTCAATAGCAAAGCATTGCCGGGTCAGCTGGTGTATTATAAATAAACAAATATATTATTTTTTTTTTAAATCACTCTATTTTAGATTATAACTTTTGAAAATGGCATAAAATTAATAAACGAAAAAAATCTTTAAAAAATTATCCTTGTATTTAATAATCGTTCTACCTAATATTATTTTCGTACTGTCGTTATCTATATAACCGAAATAAACTGATGGCTCTATAAAGAATTTCTGAGTAAAAGAACACATTTTAATATTTCTACAGAACTTAATAAAGTTGTTATCTGTCTGTGTCCCATGAGTGTAAAGGCAAGACAAAAATAAATAAATGAGTTAATTAAAACACTAATTGGGGTTTAAACTTGAAAGGTTATCATCCTTAGGGTTTTCAAATATAGCCTACCTTCTATAGCCACTCTTGACCGTCAGTCAGTAATTACAGATAAGGGGGAGTCTGATCTTTAGGAATCAAGCTCATTAATTAATCCTTATCTTTAAACTTCCATTGATCCTATAATAATATATAATATATAATATCGTATGATATTATTACCTTCTCGTCATTCTTGAAAATATTAGTTTATTTAATATAAATTTGACATTTAATTTTATTGATAGTTTCATCTATTAGGACAATTAATAAGTATTGTTATTATTATGTCATAATAATATGACTTCGTTGGCCTGTTGGATTATGAAACTTATAATGGTCGTTACCTAAATCCGTTGTCTGCAAACTACTCCATCGACAAAAGAGTGAATCCAGAATTTTCCTGCCGTCTAAGACTGCCCGAGCAACTTCGTATCCAAAAGAGAGTTCTTGATGTGAACTCTTAATAATATAATGCGAATTACATGATAAATTACGGTGGTACTTTTTGAAAATAGAGTACGGACGCTGCTCTAATTTGTTTTGTTTTTTCTGTGATTCATTTTCTATTCAACCCAAAAATATTAAACATTCATTTATATCAATCTACGCAATAACATCAATTATTCTACCAGAAATTCAGTAAATTCTAACAAAAACGTTACGTGATAGAGTGATGAATTCATGACTAGTCGGGAGTTTACTAGATCATAGCTACTTTACTTGGCCGTATTTTAACACTCACCATATGTAGCTTTTAAAATAAATCTTGTATTAATTTAAGTAAAATTAAAATAATACAAAATATATCATAACAATAGAAAGTAATAATATAATACAATAACGTTATAACTGCACATCATAAAATAATATAATATAAATTGTCTTTAAAAATATTTATTAGATACACGTAGCACGAATAGCTTATGTTTAAGATGGGTGGGTAATAATCACTTAGTTGATAGCTGCCCTAAGGTTAAATACCTGGCATTACTTAGTTTCCCCTCTAGTTCCTCAGTAGATGAGGAAAAGCCGATAAATCTCTCGTACAGGAACATTAGTGAATAGCATTCTAGTTAGCTTAAGAAATAATTACAGTAATGCTTTTGATTGTTAGAATTTTCTATAGTGATATGTAAAACAACTTCATACCTTAGTATTTTTGCATACCCATCGTCTAATATGTTTTCATAATTTTTTTTACTGCGTTTACACTCTTAAATATAATATAGAAATGATAAAAACTAGTCGGTAAGAGAATCTATATTTATTATTTTATTTTTTGGAGGTTCCCAAAAACATTTCTACCTATATTCTTTTGCTAACTTACCCCAAGTTAAATAGAAAAAAATTCTATTTCAATCAGAAACCATATTACAATACATTTACAACTATCCCCTCCCTACCTAGCAGAATTATTTTGTTCGATTCGATGGTACGAATTCCAGAGATGGGGACATTTTACAATATTTTGCCTAATTAGCTAGTGAACCAGGTGCTTTGGACTCATTGGATCCAAGTTCTAATCCAGCCGAGCCAGATAATTATTTATCCTGATGCTGTAGCCATGAGTCAAGCTTGTGAGTTCGGGAGCTTTTCTGGGGCACACCCAGCCTCTACAAAGAGGGTAGCCTAATAAGGAAAAAAAACTTAGCGGTTATGCGTGATCTTGAACAAATCACCTCCTTGTATAACCGTTGTTCAAACAACAGGACTTTCATACAAAATACTGAACCCCTAACTTTATGGGTCGCAGTGGTTCAAATTTTTATTATTATCTGTTTTCTCTATATTGCGGGTTGTGTATCTGAGGTGGGACACCAGAAATAAAACCATCTTTATATTATTGTATTTTTCCCAAATATTTAAAAATGTTCGCACTACGTGATGTGCTAGGAGAACCGACTGTTAATCTTCTCTTAATACAGCAATAGGCAAACCCAAACTATCAATCCCTGCCACTGTTGATTGGTAATGATACCTTCCAAATGATACAATTCCTTCAATTCTATCTTACATTATTACGGTTGAGGTACCCGACATCAATAAATTCCTCTTTTTTTTTATCTGAGATCTATAAGGACAATAGCTAATCAGTTATGTTTAACAGCATGATCCGTAATAATTGCTCCATCCCAAACAATCTTGAGGGAACCTTTTTGGCGGAGTTTATTGAGTGGAATTTATAATATAGGGTCTTGTCATCTAATAAGTTGTTATACCTCCGGATTTTTTCGGTATAAGCTAACACACACAACTTCCAGTGATATGTAGGATTAATTTCAGCGTTAGTAAGCATTTATGCTGTGGCATCTTTTATAACATGTCTTCTATATGATCTGGTGGTAACATTCTGATCTTTAATAGTGATCAAAAATCAAAAATCCTTTTGTCCTTATTGATAGTTTATTCTTCTATATATTTTCTATAAGTCTTAATTTCCTGTATTCATTTATTGCTTTTAAGTTATATTTTAAATAGTGTTATTTTACTATCTACGCATATTTGAAGCTTTCACTATAATATTTTTTTCTCGACTTTTTCTTTTTTTTAGTAAGCTACATTTAATTTGTTTACATTAAAATTTTCTATTTTTTTCTTCTTTTCTTTCTTTTTATTTATTTATTTTTTATTTTGTTGTTATTTTATTGACTGGGTCAATCCCTCTATATGTCTCCAGGCTAAAATAGATAAAATAAATAAATCATATATTAGCTACTATGTAATGCCTACCTGAATTGCAAATGGGACTGCACAGACAGGAACTGAGCGACTCAATATCTGCTCAGCTTTGCTTAATTGCTGTTGCCTTAAACACCTAAATTAGACGCTCAGTGTCTCAGCTCTGTCAAGCTGTAGGTACATGTTCAGACAAGCATTAGTGAGATATTAACAAGCTACTTGTGTTCATCATATTATTATAAAGTTATCGAAGGGAATAAGCAACCCGCTTTGTAATCATATTTTATTCAAAATCCGTTAACACTATTTTAACAAATTATGATGATGATTAATCCTTTTATTGACACAGGATTAATTGTGGAATTTTCAAATCTTCTAAATACCATAAGAATCGATAAATGACTAAATTGATTGTTTAGTCATGCCATTACTGTTTGATGAAAAATAATTATGCCTTTGATTAAAAATAATTATGTTAATTAGTCCAGACAATGTTTTCAAGGTTGAGAAACGAAATTAAATTCACAATTTTATTTTAAATATTGCTAATATTATTTTTTAATTAAAAAAAATAATATATGTTCGTTTTTGTATGTATATAGTAATACCAATCTAGTACAAAAACTGGTGCCGAATTGTTTTTAAATCAATTGAAAACAATAAATCATTAAT
>NW_027105548.1:11985-16154 GCF_000696795.3 Halyomorpha halys
TAAATAGTCAATTATAAAGATTTTTTTCTGTTATTTCAGAAGAATGTTAAATATTATCAAAAGTTTTAACGAATAATTGAAGTAAGGGCTCATAAATATTGAGTGACTTTTTTTTAATCAATGTGGAAATGGTGGGGACAGTGATCAAAATTAAAACTCAACTCTCTAACTATAAATACATACATAAACACTAACATAAATCTCAGAAATTAGTGTTGCTGCTCAATAAGCTGATAGGAAAAGAGCACAGTAAACTATTAATAGAACAGTATATTTAGTTCTAACAAAGACAAAATAACATTCCGAACCTCCTCCTAGCTACTTAAGCTTATTTCATAGTTAAAAATAATAAAAACTTCAATTATATAATTGGATAAAAATACAAAAGTAATATTTTTAATTGAATAGCTCAAGTTTTATTTTTACAAAATTAGAGCTAGACGATACTATTATAATATTAGCTATGAACCAAAACTTACAGATTCAAAAAAGTCAATATGGTTTAGAGTTGCATTGTAAAAACAATTATATACTTATCTACTGACAACAAGTACAATAGTTAATGTCATGGCGTTGTACTCAATTTTAATATATAGGAAATAAAAATATTCAAATATTATGAGTTAGCTTTCGCTGAATATCTGACGCTATTATCAACCTCCGGGCCTATGGATAGGCTAAAACCTAACAATGTTGGATATAATCAACTTTGCTCACGCTTGCGAGGAGGTCGTGAACAGATTTGTTGCGGCTAAACTTTGAAATTTGTCTTGATTATCTCAGGCAGGTCTTGGGAGTTGGTTTTGGCATATTCAACAACCATATGAAGATTTAATTAAATTTCAAAATTATTTAGGCTTAATCAACAAACGTTGAGATAATAAAGAAATATATTTTCATTACCAAACTTTTTTGTTTTTTAGCTAATAGAACTGTATTATACTTTTATAAGAATCTTTCCCAATCATTATTCCTCAAATTTCTGTAATTATCTTTCTCTGGACCACCGCTTGTGAGTATAATCAGCATACAAATGCTGTCAAGTCAAATGATGACCAAAAAAGGATCACAGTGGAAAATTCTGGAAAAATTTTAAAAATGTGCTGATATTTTCTTAATAATTTTCTAATGAAATGAGCACAATGTATTATTTGAGTATATTCTAATATTCAAATTACATAAAATAAAATAAGAGAACTATACCTGAAATTTTGTTATTGATTGTTATTATTTGACCGCTCCGGCTTACAGCGAGTGCAATTCGAAATTATGAGGCGTAGTTTAAGGAAGCCCCCTCAAACATATTCAATGGCAGCAGGATTTTGAGCTAGTGGCAAACAAAAATTGGAGCAGCGAGTGAGTACCCAATGAGCAAGTGAACAGGTGCCATATGAGTGAAAACAAAGACTGATGAGTGAACTACAGGCAATCTAGGGCAACTTCATTCTGCCGGTTGTCAACTATCACTCAGGATGAGTGAATAGTTTAATCAACACAGCCAGGCAAGGGACGGAATCAGGATGGGAGAACAGAACACAACAAAAGAGCTAATCTTCAAGATCTACAGTAGCTCAACATTAGGAATCAACCACCAAGTAAATGATCATATCATTAATCCATGTAAACAATAATCAAAATTATAACTAACGAAAATAAACCAAACTGTAGCCACTTTTGGTTAAACCACTATGTGATACAGAGAATGATACAATTATAGAGGCATATCATAATTTGGTCATATCTCACCTCTTTCAATCCATCAAATACTGTCATACAGTTCACTGCAGTAAAATCGAGAACCAGTAGTTTTATAAAAATCAGTCACTGAAAATTTTGATTAATTTCAGACTGCGTTGATTGAACTGTCGTGGTGTAGACTAGTCAAATGGAGACCAGAAAGAGATTTCAAAACTATAAAAGAATTTCCGAAAATTTCTCTTTTATGTATTATAAATTCCGTCTAAGTTACCTCAATTTTTTATTACCCAAACCTCACTTTCCTTTCTTTTTTTGGTTTCCCATTGACAACTATAATGTTGACTCGAACTCGCTTCAGAATGAAAAAAATCATTAGATTTAATTTTAATAGTAGGTAATTTACTTATCTTTATTTGAGCATAACATGAATATACATTTTTTAATGGAATTATTCATTGTTTCCGCATTATAAGAAAACAAATGTTAGTGATTATTCTTTCAGTGAAAAATTGAGATAAAAAAATAAAAAGTCGTAATCAGCTTTCTAAAAAGCATAAATGATCACATTTATAGAATTTCGCTAATATTTAACACTGAGAATCTTTTCTGGTCTTCATTTGACTGGATCCAATTAGGCTAAGAGTGGATGCTCTTTTTATTTATTACCAGATCGGCCTGGTGGAGCTTACATGGTTAATGTAAGTTATTTTTTTTTTTTGTTTTTACAATTGATTAAGAGGGTATAGCCACATACAAAAGACATCCCTAACTATATATAATGTTATAAAAAAAAGATAAAATAAATAGATTAAAATACTAATTTTTAATAAAAGAGGAAAGTAAAGCTAATAACAAAAACAATGACATTTATAGATCTAAAAAAATAAATAATTGACTTCTAGTGGAAAAAAAAAAGAATATAAGAAAAAGATGAAGAAAAAAAAAGAAATTGAGAAAAAATAAAATTTTGGATGCTCTTAAGCGCTCTCTAGGCCGAAAAAAAAATATATAGCACAAAAATATAAGGTATTTAATATTTGTTTTATATATTTTGGGTCGGTGGTCCTATAAAACTTTCATGAGACACAAGAAAAACAGGAAAAAGATATTTTTTAGCTATTTTTCATTTTTATTACAGTGCCTGAAACAATTAATAAGTAGAAATTCGTAATTTTCACAAACAAAAATTAATATATTAAGCTAATTTTCACTGGATACCACTGGTACCATATCGTCGCTTAATTAAACATTACAAAAATGAAGGAATCTTTATAGTCATTTCGCTTTGTAGGACACTGCCATAGCTTTTTGTGACTTCTTGAATTCTCTCGAGATGTCTCTAGAATAAAGGTTTTTTTTTTCTTTTAAATGGTAACTTTTTTTAGGAGTTACTTGATATCAAATATGATATGTCTTGATTAAATAAGCATAAAAAACTGCTAATTCCTAAACTTAAAATATGTCTAGATTTGTTACTATCGAAACTCGAAATTACGACTATCTATGTAAAGTATTACGATTATTTATATACATCAAAGGGCTCTTTACCAGCATAGGTTGACATCCCAAAAATAGTTAAAAAGTAAAAAAAGATATGCTGGTATGTATTGTATTTCACCATACATATATAATAAATAATGCACCATTATTGTTTTGTTTTTTTAAAACATACGCATAAATTACTGATTTTCACCAATATTTTGATGAATAGGACAAATTAAAGTTGATTTAACGGTATAAAGTGTACTTTACTGCTTTTATTTAAAGATTAAATTATAGAAAAATAAAACTGTCTTGGAAAAACATATATATGTTGGATACAAATATTTATTGTAAAAAATATGGAAATATATATTTTTCTTTTTTGAACCCCTATGAAAATTAGTTAGAAATATTCTATAGAGGTTAAAAAATGATTGAATTATTGAATCATAAATGAAAAAAAAAGTATTAAGGAAAACAAAGAAACACGGTTTTTCCCATAAAAAAACATAAAACGTCTAAAACCAGAGGCTTCCTATCCCAAGCTCAAAATAATTCAAACACAAACCAACCTTGTTTTTCAGGGATACTTGAAACTTGGTGTGGTGAAGTTGTATTGCGTTAAAAAAAAAAAAAGTCACTTTTACCCTTACAGTTATGTTTGTAGTCACTTTTGCTGAAATATCAATGGTGAGTAAAAATTTAATTAAATATCTCATTAATCATCTCATATCTTTTCATTCATCACTCATCATTCTTGAGAAAGAGTAATTAAGGCTTTTGATATCAGAGTCAGCTAATCTTCCCAAACTTTTCAGAAGTGATCGAAAATCTTAATGTTTTTTTTGTTTTGTTTTTTAAATCATTGCTTTAAGAACATGTGAACAAACTTGGCTATTTGGCTATAATTTATTAAAGAGAAATTCAAAAATTTTGTTGTTGTTGTTGATTGTTGCTTAAAGGCGTAAAACCCTCTGGTAATCAACGCT
>NW_027105548.1:16204-22861 GCF_000696795.3 Halyomorpha halys
AAAAATTCAAATATTAATGTAATTTTAGCTTCCTCATCTGTGAGAGCTTCTGAGAAATTTGGGGTCAGTCCTATCCTGTTTATTATTGGCAAATAGTGAGTACATTCTACAAAAATATGTCTAAACATAAGAAAGGACTGACAATATTTGCACGTTGGAGGTGGCAGTTTTCTGATCAGATGAGAGTGCTTTAGGAGAGTATGACCTATTCTCAAGCGGGTTAGAGAAACTTCCTCCCTATGGCTGTTGTGGTAGGATGTTGACCATGGTTTTACTGATCGTTTTATTTCTTTTATTTTTTATAAAATTTAAAAAAAAAATTTATTGCCAATCCAAGCTCAATAAATATGTTATAAAATCAGACTATAAACCTTTTAGATCTATTGCCTTCATTTCCAGGACTACTAGGAAATGATCTTAAATTCCCATTCTTTAACAATTGTGCATATAATATACATAATACATTAATTAAATAAATGAGTAATAAAAAAAATTTAAAAACAAAGGAAAGCTGTTTAAATTCTATAATATAGAAATACACAAACCTGGTGAACCCCGTCACCATTAGACTGATACCGACTGTTTCCCCATTTTTGTAATATCCAATGCCTCAGCCCCCTCTTTGAATGCATTCCAAGTGCAAAAACAGAAGTCCCCTCAATACATTGTCTCATCATATGCTGTGAGAGCCTCACGCACTCTTAGGCTTAGTAAAAATAATGACAGAGTAAAAAGTACGATTAGGATGACAACAAATTATCCAACAAAATAAAAAAAAAAATGTATTCCATAAAACAGAAACGTGAAGACAAGAGAGGCATATTAAAAGTAGGATTATTTTTTCATGTTGAGTATAACAAATAACAAAAGGAAAAATGATGATGGGAGAAAGTCTGGAAACGTTAAGAAGAAATTCATTACATGAAAACATATGGAAGTATATTTTGCAATATTTACAAAACAATTCTACATATGGTTTCCACGATAATTGTTTGAAAAAATATTTTAAAAAGAGCGGAAAATCTTAAATTAGCTTACATTTTCGACCGGGTTGCACAACTAGACAAGAGCTAACTTTAACTGGCTCGAGACTACAGCGGCGCCGGTTCGAATTCTGCCTGTGTAGGCTCCACAGAGAGGTGATCTCTGCCCCACCCACCATCAGATTTAGAATAGGGTGGTAACTTGTAGATAAACCCTTTTTCTTTCCCCTCCACTAACGTCATAAATTACGAGTAAGAAGTCTTACCAAAAAATATAAAAATATTTTTCACAAACCATTATATTATAAAATCATTATTCATAACTATTTAGGAAAAATATATATTCTGAAAACTATATTTTGATGATTACTTTGGGATTTTTACTAAGGAAAAATATGGAAACGCTGTAATTAATTAATGTTGTGATTTTAATCAATAAACCATTTTTGGTATACATATTCCATCTCAATAATTTATTTAAATAACCTAAAGACTTCATAGAAGTATAAATCAATTATGAAATATTTTAAAAAAATTTAAATTTAAATCTGTACCGCTACAACCCATGAAGGGTCAGGAGTTCAGTACTTTGTAAAGAAGTACTGTTACTAGACCAACGGTTGTGCAAGGAGATGATTTGGTCAGAATCACGCTCGACTGCCAGATTTTTACCCAATTAATGGTACCCAATTTAAGAGGCTGGGTGGACCCCAGGAGGGGTCCAAGAACCCAGGGGTTGACTCAAAGCTACAGTGTAATTAAATATTTTAATTTTGCTTATTCACTAACCTGTTACGAATGTTGATATAACTTTTGCGACTTTCAAATTATGTTGAGAGGAGACACCTGGAAAATTAATTAATCAATTAATTTCAGCTTTCACTATTTTAGATTAATTTAAAATTATGGATGGTAAATAATAAAACTTATTGTATTTTAATATTATTTGTATAACAATTTCGTTGCCATTTCCATTATAACTTCGAAAAGCAACTTAGGTCATTTAAATGTTTCTCGTTTACAGCTTTAGTCGGCTTGTTTGTACCTTACAATATAGGGAGTTTCTAAATTTAGTTTTTCTTTTCGAATATGATGTGATGGCAAAAATCAATTTCTGCTAAATAATTATACATTACAGCATAGTAAACTAAACAAAATTTTTCTTGTAATGTAAATTTATAAAAACTAGACTTAATTTTGTTTAAAAAATACAGCAACACCTATCGGTTTCATTCCTATTCTTATGAACAATAAAGAGAACTGAATTGAAAGAGGCTAAAGTGATATTAGAGAGTTTGATAACTTTGGTCCTGGATCGATCTAAACAGATAGAATCAGTTTAAAAATTGTTCAGTCATATCTGTTTATTTCACATATTCATTTATTATATTAAAAATCATTATAATGCAGAAAAGAATACTTTTTAAGGTTAAAAAATCCAAGTTGGGAAGAGGTCAGAATGATTATTTTGTAGCCCGTTTAATTTTTTAGAAAAATTTAAAACTGGACTTAAAAAAAATACGAGTACAACTATGTATAAATACAATTAAGGTATATAATATTGAAAATAGAAAAGATATTAAAATACATTCCAAGAATAACAGATAGTATAGCAAAACCATTTAAAAAATATTATTACAAATATGTGAAATTCATATTATATACTAATAATAAACTAGAAAAAGACACAACAGACATTGAAAAGTCATTATGAAGAATTTTATTAATAGTGCATTCAGAATTTTTTTTAAATTAATCTTAATAGTTTTATTAATAGCCAGTTCACCCCAGAGAGAATTCTCGCATTTGGTATGTTTCTTCCTTCTTGGTATGCTCATTTTCATAAACAATATAATATTATCAAAAGCGTCTATTCAACCCACACATGGTAATGCGACATACTTTTTAAAGATTATATTTAAGAAATAGTTTACGTAATAATTCATTATGTTACCACACTTCAGTTCCACATTTAAGATTCAGCTATACATAAACTTACATTACTCCAAATTCTATTTGCAGAGACTTCATGAACTTATTTTTTAAGCTCACTACGAATTTTTGTTGGGAACCCGCGGGCCTGAATAATTTGAGACAATTTAAAAAATTTGAGAATATTAGATACCTGTTGATCTGTTCGCTCAAAATAACGTTACGTATTCCGAAACAGACAGACTAAACATATTTTTTCAATATTTTCAGCTCATATTTTTCTAAACATTCTTGGAATATCAATACGTAATTTAAGCCATAAAACCTATGAATTGATTACGTGTTTATCTTAAAATATTTTTTTACAAGCACAGATGGACAACCTAAAAAAAAAAAAAAAATCGATGCACTCATTTTCAGGATCTTAAGCTCGACATGTTTCAAAACTTTCACGCTATCTTGTTGAATAATTTGAACTGTCAGAAAAAAATTAGCTGAGTCATTCGCTTAATGGCCGCGGAAGTATCCCATGCCAACCATGGCGTTGTCTTTTAATGAGGTTCGACCCGTGCTTAATTCGTGCGCTCTCTCAAAAACGGGTCATTTTTTGGGCCTTAAAACCATTTTTTGGTCCATTCTACTCTGCGGAACGTACTTGAGTAATGATGTCGAAATCTAAAACACCTAATTTGTACCGTCTCGATGAGCTGATTTACCGGAGTTCTGAATCCTTTCACATTTTTTAGTGACTTTTATTAAAATTCTAGTAAGTATTTAAGATTCGAAATTGAGATTCGTCACTACTCCGTGAAATCCATTTTTTTTTTATATTGTACGTATTACTTTTATTCAAATTTTTATAGAATGTCTCAATTCGACCAATCATAAGCATTCATTATATTTTTAAAAATCGTTCGTCTTAAAACAATTCATGACTCGTTACAGTCCTGGTTTATTCTGTTACAAGCTTTCAAAACCTGTAATTAAGTATTACCAATAAATTACCAATACAACGCGGACTCGTTTTTGTCATAAGTCTAAAAGTTCATTGCGAGTTTAAACAGAACAGTTGAAAATAGATAAAAATGCATAATTTCATCTCTCACCTCATTAAATGGCTATTTATTGATAAAATGTTAATGAATAGACAAAGTTCATGATTGAAATTGATGAAACTTCTTAATGGATATTAAGAAATTTCAATCAAATTTTTTGCCAAGTTTTTGAGTACAAAGCATTGATTCGTTTCTAAAGATCGTTAGGAATGGTCTGGATTTCGCGTGCCGCCTATCTAGGAGGTCTTCGACCGGATCATTAGCAGTCATGTTTTTGTTTTCAGACTTTAGAACTTCGCTAAATGTTCTACAAACAAGATCTTGGCAATAGTTTTGGGTTAATCAATAGTTCAAAAAAGAGAACCAAATCTGAAACCAAAAGTAAAATAAGAAAAATGAAGTAGAACTGCAGATGTATATATGTATTATATATATGACGTGCAATTTATGTTTTTTTTTATATATAATATACTTTTGTACAACTTTTATCTACTAGAGCAGTGGTTTTCAACCTTCTTTTGGTTGTGAAACCCTTTTGGTAGAAGTAGGAAAATAATGGACCCTTTACATAATCATTTATCTCAAATAAAGAGTTAAAATCTTAGCAAAAGGTAAGGTTTAGGTAAGGATTGTAAGATTTTAGGTAAGGATATCTACACAATTGAAAAAAAATTGAAGAAAATCTGATGGCAAGAGTCAAAACTGTCCGTTAACGGGGAATGACATCCTAAAATCTTAATCTGCGAAACTCCAGTTAGGAACTAGAGCACTAGAGTATGAAAGTAAAATTCATTGAAAACAGATTATATTTTTAACCCCCAATGAGTGCAATGCTTTCGAACTTTAGGAAAGTAGTAATTTTAATTTTTTAAATAATTAAATTCATTTCTATGCAATAGCTATTGGCATAACTGGTAGAACGAGTAGAAGCTATAAATTAATTTTTAATTTAACTCGTCACAAATAAAGTCATCCTTTAATACCTTAATGTTCTATGTACCAGCCCAAACCAGATATCATTATAAACTCCCTAACCACCCAAACACCTAGTTTTTAACCTTACTTCCTCTTCCATTCCAGAAAATCCTCCGAGGATTCTGAAAAAAAGATGTCCTCGAAGCCTACTGTAGAAATATTATAGTGTGCTACCAATGGGTAGTTTCTCTACACGCCTGTCTCACTCCATTATAAACTTACATCAAATTTACTGGATTTATCATTATGTACAGTTGTAAATATCATAAGGAATCTTTACATGCCTGTATCACTTCTTAATGATTCTGATCAAATTTACTAGATCTATTTTTATGTAAATACCATTAATTAAAAATAAATAAACACATTCAACGCATTTATTGCGGGAGCCATACCGTTGAATAAACAATTATTCTATAAAAATAATAGGAATTTACATGAAAAACTAGAAAAGATTTTCTGTTTGTGTAAAAATTTAAACTTTACTAAAATACGGGCCTTAACCTGTTCAAGTGTTTCTTTTTTGAAAATTTTAAAAGCGATTTAACTTGAAAATAGGATGCTGATGGCATTGAAAGAAGCGTAATTCTAATAAAACCATCCTTGAAATTAATTGCCATTCCCGGCTATTCGTTCCAAACTACAGGCGAGCAAACTAGGCCAACTTCATTCAGTTGACAACACAGTACCTTAACTTTTCCAGTTATGGAAGTTGAAGGTTATGATATGAGAGGATTAAGTGTTTCCGAAAATAGGTACCTATTGTGGGGATACGCGCTGAATAACTGATGTATATATTTTTATTTTTTCTATTTTCTCCTCCATAATAATCATAGAGGAAGGAAAGTCGTGTATCTATACATTTTACAGACCCCTGTCATAACTATCAGTTTGGCATAATATATGCTATAAGCTGTATGGTTGAGAATCTGGCCCTCTTTCAAACTTCGGATGGTATGTAACATGGTACAAGAGCCCAAGAGGAGAAAAAAGACAGTTATCTCACACCAATTTTTGATTACTTTAATGAAACTTATGTGTAATTAATAGTCAATATTGATGAGTCTGCCAAGTATAGGAAGGGGATTAAAAAATGGCGGTTGTTTCAAAGCTATAAAAAAAACTAATGTTTCATTCAGAGCTCTATATCTTAAAAAACAACACAAGAAA
The DNA here is from genome assembly GCF_000696795.3 of Halyomorpha halys. Lineage (NCBI taxonomy): Eukaryota > Metazoa > Arthropoda > Insecta > Hemiptera > Pentatomidae > Halyomorpha > Halyomorpha halys. The sequence goes on from NW_027105548.1 coordinate 22,320, forward strand.
ACCTAAGAGAACGTCATTTAAAGAAGAGTAAATTTGTTAAAATATGGGCCCTAATAGAGTTATTTACGTAAAATAGTTTTCGAGATATAGCTTTTTAAAATGCAACATTTCATAAAAATGTTGTATGGAACGTAATAAAAGATATAATTAATAATAGATAGCTATAAATCCATTTATTTTAGCAAATATCATGAAAACTACTATGCCTACGAATGTAAAGGTTATAAACTTCTTTACAGTCCATTAAACTAGCTTTAATTTGAGTGCTTATTGACTTCTGTACGTCACATAGTTCCTTCATTCATAGTTTATTTCACAAAAAAAATTAACTAACTACTGATTTTTCAGTAGATTTTTTACTAATTTTGCTTTTTAAAAAGCTATATTTCGAGAACTATTGTACGTAAATAGCTCTTTTAGGACTAATATTTCAGAAAATTTACTCTTCTTTAAATAATGTTCTATTGGATTTTCTAGTGTTGGTAGTTTTCAAGATATAGAGCTCTGAATAAAAAATTAAAGTTTTTTTAAGGTTTTGAAAC
>NW_027105548.1:24286-25682 GCF_000696795.3 Halyomorpha halys
TATATATATATATATAGAGAGAGAGAGAGAGAGAGAGAGAGAGAATATTTAAATCAAATGTATTACCATATTTATACAGTCCTCATATATTCTCTGAACCCGAGATAATAACTGGTTCATAGTAAAGATACAAACCATTTGAGCTTTGTAAATTAGAATCCAAAAGCAATAAGTGACAATACCAGAGCTTGTTCCAATACAAGGGAAAACTAACACAATGTTAATGGAATGCTATTTATGCATTCAATTCACTATTCTGTGATAACAAGTGTTTCAATGCATTAGTAAGTATAATATTGACTCGAATCCCATAACATTATATGCCTCTTAATTTTGATCTTTAGTAGTACTTAAGCACTATAACTATAAGTAGAGAAATCGTTTTGAACCTGAAGTGTGTGCGGAATAAAGATCCATTTGGCTTTGAATATTTCGCTTAGGTGTGTCCATTAAACAGAGCACATGGTCTTATAGTATAGCATTTGAAAGAAAAGAGGATTAAACAAGACTTTGTTTTCGGACTGAGAATATATTAGATATATTGGAGAAATATGTGATGTAAACAGGGTATAATGTCGCATTGGCGCAAGCACACAGAAATTTCCTTAAATGTGCTGAATTAATTGAGAAAAATGAATGAAAGGCCTTTTGATATTGGGTAAGACAGAAATATTTTTATATCAATTTTTTTTTTGTATTTATTAAATAAATAATGAAAATTAATGAGATATTGATGTGTATTGACTTTTTAACAATTATGGTTATTATTAAGGTTTCTCGCCATCTGCCCGATATTTGATCAGGGTAGAATATCTTTCAAGGAACCTTTCACAGGGTCTCTGGATATGTACACACCTGTGTTTATTTGCCACATGGGCCCCTTATATGAGCCATTAACACGTTAGTGTACGCCAGTTTTTGACAAAGGATCAGAAGGCAATTAAGCAGGTACAAACCCTGCTCCCTAGCCATGTCAAACTTTCCCACTCCCTCTCGGGCCTAGTGGGGACGAACACCTAGAGGGCGTTCTGTCACCTATGGCCAATGAGGAATTAGATTCAAAAAAAAGGTAACGCCTGTAATGGAAGGTGGGAGAAAAGGAGCAGGACTACTAGACCAGGAAAAAAGAGCATTGAAGAGAGAAGCAGGAGAAGCGACAGAAGTAACAAGACGGGTTAGAGAAGAGCTTGGACCTGAAAAAGTTCTCTCGACGCACACTACCCAAATCAGCAGGTATATGTACATATTAGGTAATAATTTATAATGTAATAATCATATTTTATGGCAACCATTTATCTGAATCATTTCAATTATTAAAATAAAATCATTGTAAAAAAATGCTTATCAATTATTGTAAATATATACCTAATTCCTTTATGTAGTTTATTTACTATTA
>NW_027105548.1:30857-32245 GCF_000696795.3 Halyomorpha halys
AGTACAGGCCGGTGATCAGACGGTCCATATGCTAGTGCTCGGCAGTCTGTGACCGTGTGGAGATCTCTGGTCAGGAGTAGGTCCAGTGTTGAGGTCCTCGATGGGTAGCCCGCATGTCTGAAAGTGTGCACTCCCGGATGGAAGACGGCCAGCCTGGTCTTGGAGATATAGGTACCCAGTGGATTATTACTACCACACAGCCATGCGGTGTGCCGAGCATTTATGTCGAGCTGCAGCCTATGGCTAACACTATCGAGTTAAGGAAATGTGAAGGGACCGTTCCGTTGGTTAGGAGCGAAGTGAGATGGCTTTAGGCTGCAGAGTCCAAAGCCCTTCCCTCGTCTAGGACGTCTACTAAGGGGATAGTGCTCTGCCACCTTCCAGGTCTTGGTGGAAGGGCGATATCTCGAAACGGAGGGTTAGAATCCATAAAATAAAATTGTGTCTGCGACTTATGAACTCCGGCACAGAGGGGAGTTGGGGTTCTCCACTTATGAAACTATTCCTAGTCCTTTGAAACGTAGTTCCCTTGAAGATTGGACGAATAATGGATCCCTGAAAACTCTGCAGACTGGTCAGCGTTGTCTGATTACCGCCTTGTAAAATTTCATCTTCAGTAGTGAAAGCTGCTATGAACTGAGCAGATGGTGTAAGATTTAAGTTGGATAAGCTTGAGCCTCTTTTTGGCATGATTAGAGAATGTGAGATGGCGATCCAACGTCAAGGTATAGGATAGTGTTACAGATCATCCGCTCCTGTTCATTCACTACGAATCTCTGGGGCAAGCAGCTCTTTTTGCATTTTTGGAAGGCCATGACAATAGGTGAACCCGTACCCTGATGCCATTCTTCTACCATGCAGCTATGATGGTGGCAGAATCTTCCTGTGCAAGGGTCTGTTTAGACCTGACGCTAGAGGAATAGATTCCTATATCATAAGCATAGGTTGCAACCACTGCTTCTCTACGCTCAAGAGACCATTTTGAAATTTACATTCCAGGGACCAAAATTAATCAAAATCATTAGTTATTGTTATAAAATATGTTAAATTGCTGAACTCAATCATAATCTACACCGTACATTATCCGTTTTTTTTCAAAGTAGCATCCCTTGCCATAAATATATTTTTTGTTTCCTTCTGGCCGATTTAGAGGCCTTCTGATACAGACGTTTCTAATTTTTACAAACCTTACTGGATTAACACACTAAATAAGCGTAATAGAAATATGCCTTATAGTACTCAGGTTTCTCCGCAAACCTATGTGGGGTTAATAGAAGTAAATATTGTTTTTAAATAAATTTCTTATATCCTTGCAAAGCGTACATTATTTACTGTTTTGCTTTATTTTTATACTTTTACTTTTATTATACGCTAGCTGATCCGGTAAT
>NW_027105548.1:32301-33283 GCF_000696795.3 Halyomorpha halys
TTATTTTTAAAATATTGATAGTGAATTATTTTAATTTTAAAATAACCCTAATTCTTATTAGGATAAGTATAAAAAAGGGGGGTAAAGGTAATATAAAGAAAAAGTAAAACGGGCTCATTTTTTCTTTAAAAGAAAAAAATGGCAAAGTAGACGTTTCAAATACTAACGGAAGTTTTAATGGCTAAAACGATAACAATGTATTTCGAGAATTATCGTTGAAACACATCGAATGCCAAAAACGACGGAACGTAATTTGTGAAAAATTAGATTACAAATTAACGAACTATCACAAGAAAAATGATTAAGAAAAAATATTCTTAGAACCTCTGAAGAATAATAATTTGTTATTGATATAATGTTTACATTATATGTATATATTAGTGAGGTTCGGCCTTTTATTAACTTTGGCCTGACGGACATAACAAAGTTAAGAAGTGAGGGGTTACATGCATCAAAAAACTGTAAAACTATCGATAGTGGTAATTCAATTAAACGAGTTTTATTGGCTATTAAACTTATTTTACTTTTCTTCAGTGGTGGTAAAAAATATAATTTTCATTTCCCTTCTTCCTTCCCGTATTAGTTTGTCCTTCAAAAAAAAAAATTGTTTTTGGTTATAGTAATTAATTTGAAAGTATGTTTTCCGACTAAATATATTTTGTTAACAACAGTAGTGTTTCACTGACCTTTGGTTCGAAATTCTTTTCCTTACTTCTTAACCCTAGTCAACTAAATAAAATTCTGTGTTCTATAATGCAATTTTATGAAAGTATTAGCTGATATTTATTCTTCTTGGGGCTTTTTATCTGCAATGTATTAATTAATAGTACACTTAAAATCATATATTAAAAAAATTGGTTTTGTTTTTACTTATTTTAATATTTTATTTTATTATGTTACTAAAAAGATTTACTAATATGACTGAGGTAAAGAAAATAAAAAGTTTGAAAATGGCCAAATTTAAAAAAAAAAAAAAAAAAAA
>NW_027105548.1:37866-39690 GCF_000696795.3 Halyomorpha halys
TAATTATTAGTTAAATAGCATACTTTAATATAGAATATGATATAGGTGTGATATTATGGGACTCACTTGTAAGTGCTTACTAAGTGGTGCGATGATATACATCTTCCGACCAATTTGGACAATTTGATTCGCTTATGTTCGTCGGACGGACCATTAGAACGGCTAATCCGGACAATAGAGACCCAAATGGTTAGCCTACCATCAGTCGCTATTGTGGCCCTGCGTCCTCCTGAGTTATGTATGCCGCAACCTTCATTAATACACCATTGTAACAGGGGCCTACAACCGCGGAAGGCTGCTAAGCAGAAAGAAAACATTCTCCTTTTATTAAAAATATCAAATCTTACTGAAGATATATTCTTACTGGCTGAAAAATATAATTTTTACTTAATTACTTAACCTATACCAATTTTAATTCAAAATATAATGTAGTTTGTATATTAGGCCTAACGAAAGACTTAATAAAGTATTACGTAAAATATTCGGACTCAAAAAGGATGAGTTAATTGCGTTAACGAGCACTAATAAGTTAGTTAATTTTAGAAGGCTGCACAACGTTGAATAATATAGGCGTCTATGGATGAAGGACTTAGTAACGAACGGATCCCTAAAATGATAATAAACACCAAGCCCACGGGTGTAGACCAAAACTTAATTGGAAGAATCGCGGTAAAACTTATTTAGTATATTTGGGTTAGATTGGGCGTCCCTGGAACGATTTATGTAGAGAACGATTGGTAATATCGGCATCAAACCTTCGGGTTCGCTAAGCCTCTATCATTAAACAAAAAAAAAGGAACGCAGTAAACTAAAAGAATGTACAAATTAATGTAGGAGGATTGTCCGGGTGGCGATCAATAAAGGCAGCAAAACAGTCAACTTCAGCACTCCATTCTGATAGCTCTGATGAAGCCCTGCGAAGTGGTGTGAAACGTTTGTTTACAATAAATAGTTTTCTTATACTATTTTGATACTTTTACCCCTAAATCCATCCAAATCTCATTTACCTTTCGTCGTAAACCTTCGTCTTGCCCCACAGTATCTTTTAATAATACCCTACTTATTCTTATTGAACAGACCCGTTACAGATTCTGAACAAACGACTGACATGAAATCCTCATACAAGACTGAAAAGACAGGAAACTACTCGTCGATTCCGACTATTACAACATTAACTAGACAAACTGGTTAAAATTCCAATCCACTACAAAAGACTAATCTAAATGATTATTATAAGGCCTATCTGGACATACGGAGTTGAGCTATAGGGCTCCAGTAAACCGTCGAATTCCTCCCGAATCCAATCCTTACAGTCCAAAATCCTTAATGCTCCTTACTTTATCAAAAATCAAGTCATCCATCAGGACCTATGTTGTCCCATATGTTGCAGATTTGGTAAGAACCAGATACCAATCCTTCCATGATAAACTTTCCAACCACTCAAACGAACTCGTTTCTAACCTGACTTCTCCTTGATTGCCTAATAATCCTCCTAGGCGTATTAAAAGAAAATAGCCTCGAGATCTTCTCCTCTAGAAATGTTTTTTGGAGTTCTATCAATGGGTAGATTTTCCACATGTTTTATCATGTCATTATATAACTTACATCAAAATTCACTTGATGAATATGTATTTATACAGTTGTAAATAACAATACATAAATTATTTTAAAAAACAAATGTTTGATAGTTTTTTAAAATTGAGTATATAAGTTTAAAATGTTAATTAAAATTAACTGGTACTACCAGTCGTAAATTACAGTTAGTATTTATCAGTTTCTAAATACTTAGAATGCTCATAAAACTCCGTAGTAAAAAATACACTG
>NW_027105548.1:39740-42933 GCF_000696795.3 Halyomorpha halys
AGCTTGAGCCTCTTTTTGGCATGATTAAAGAATGTGAGATGGTTACCATGCAGCTATGATGGTGGCAGAATCTTCCTGTGCAAGGGTCTGTTTAGGACATCCAATATGGCAAGTTATGATAAGAAATAAACTAGTGCTCAATTGCCATCGTATAGATATAATAAAGGACATTGTTAAGGCTTATTATTAACAACATTTGAAGTATCACTTGTTACTACAAAAATAATAAGTAATAAATAATACCAGTCATGGTTTCTGGGGTATTAGTAATGATGAGTAAAGTAGAAAGTACTGATAACTTTTTCTCGTTTCGCCATTAAAATTGCTAGCTAACCTAGAACCTACCAAACTAATTTCTTTAGATAGATTTTAGTATGAATCTGTTGGTAAAAGACACTGGTAAAACTTTTATTCCATTTTTCAAAGTTAACTGCTTTGTAAGTAAATATTATAATATGCCATTTAAAGATTTAGTACTTCTCCTAAGATACTTCCATGCATATCATGTGTATTGTAGTATAATTATAGTGAATTAATTACTTAACGCTTCATCTGCAGGGTCTCCAGGGAAACTTAAACCCGAGTTAAAATTACTTTACCCTCGTTTTTATATTTCGTTTCCATTTTATTTTTTACATTAATATAAAATATTGTATTATGATTATAATATTCTTTTTGAAGCTATACATGTATATAAAATGTTTTTGATCCATTTTGTAAATCAATATTTTTTTTATTACACAATTACTAGAGGATACCTTATCATTTTTTTTTTCAAATATACAATTGTTATTCATGTTAAGTCTCATTACTCTTTATTATATCAACAGTCTAAACGTCTTGGCCAATTCGGCAATCCTCAAGGAAAATCTTATATATAAATGTACACCTCACATCCAGTTATGCAGGCTATTCTGCGAAGGTCATTAATTTCAAGTCAAATTACCCTATGAAACAATAAATCAATAGGGAATCATATTAATTATTAATAAGCTCATGCCTAGTTACCTATTTTGTCATAATTTCATTATTTTTAAAACTTTTAATTTTAGATCAACTATCATATTAACACAGAGATTGTCGTTGATCATGGCCGAATTTATCGAAACCTTAGACTATTGATATAATAAAGAGTGTAAGACTTAACATGAATACCAATTGATTAATTAAAAAAAAATACCAGTATCAGAGAAATTAAAAAGATTATACATAAACTTTAATCATTAATGTTAAAGAATTTGTTGTTAGTTTTTATATTTTTAAATTTGGTATAAAATAATACTTGATATTTCTAATATTCATTTAGAACTTGTAAATATTATTATTATTTGATCTTTTTTTAATTATAATTATTTATTTCTTTTTTTTATTATATTTCAATTATAAGTTGCCTTTGATAATTTTAACTTTAGTTCCTTTTTATTTGTTATATTTGAAACAAAGTATTATTGAATGTTTTAAATATTCATTTAGAATTGCTATACAAACATATGATTTTCTTAAAATTAAATACTGAAGTGCCTGAATACATAAAGAATACTAATTGCTTGTGCAAGTGTGCTATAATTAATATATACATTCTGCTTCGAAACATTTGAACTAATGGACCGCTTATTCGAAGAACTATTAGGTTTTAGAATTGAGTTATTTTGGTCCAATATACAATTCCAACAATTTTAGAGCGCAAAGCAAAGGGCACAAAGTGAAGGTCGAAAGGAAAGGTAAGCAATTATTTTGTGACACCTCGACCTCTGACAGTTGAAAAAAACTGACTAAGAAAGAAAAAAACTTGGAATATAAAATATGTGTGGTTTATATTTTTTATTCCAAGTTTCCTCTTGTCAGCAACTGTTAGAATAGCTTTTATAATTTTAGATAATTACAGTCAAACATATTTGTCCTAAATCTAACTAATAAAAGTAAAAATAAGATTTCATTATAAAAATATATTTCATCTATAGAATAGTTTTAGAAAAAAAAAATTAAACTATTATTAAAGGTTTATTATTGAAAATATAAATAAAATCTGTGTACTCCAGTCCAATAATAATAATCTGATAAATACGAGATCGACAAGTTCTTCAAACATCCCGGATTACTATTAGTCCAATTTAGACGAAGTAAAATAAGAAATTAAGGTGGAAATAATTCTAAATTAAATTTTCTTTCTTAATGCTACTCCATTAGGAAAACAGAAATGCAATATAGGGGTTGTTTAACGAAGATCGATGAACATGTTGTAACAGGAAAACAACCCCTCCTCTTCCGTCTCTCCAACAAGACTGGTCAAAATGTTCTTCCTTAATTATTAGGAGTCACGACTTTGTACTAGTAACGAGCTTAATTATATCAAGATTAGATTGTATCTGTACTGTTTGTTTGTATTAGTTCGATGTTTTTTGGTTTTCTTCCTAAGCTGATTTAGCTAAATTTCGAATATGATTGATTACCTCATAAATAATTTCTCAAATCAAGTTTTCTTTTCTTGATAGTTTTTACGTAGTGGTTATTCTACATACGAAAATATAAAGCGCTTTAAGGAGAAACCTTTTGCCAAATTTTATAAATTTTTTTGCGCATCCTTCATTTAGAGCAATAACATTATTAGCTCATACATACATAATAAAAGAAATTTATTATGAATACTTTAGTGCTGCTTATCCCTTTGATTGCCTTATGGCATTATAAGGTGTTGATATGTGTATACAGTTAAAGTAGTAGAGTCGAGATGCAGCCTATTGATAACGCTATGGAGTTAAAGGAATGTGAAGTGACCGTTCCGTTGGTTAGGAGCGAAGTATGATGGCTTTAGGCTGCAGAGTCCAAAGCCCTTCCCTCGTCCAGGACGTCTACTAAGGGGATAGTGCTCTGCCACCTTCCAGGTCTCGGTGGAAGGGCGATATCTCGAAACGGAGGGTTAGAATCCATAAAATAAAATTGTGTCTGCGACTTATGAACTCCGGCACAGAGGGGAGTTGGGGTTCTCCACTTGTGAAACTATTCCTAGTCCTTTGCAACGTAGCTCCCTTGAAGATTGGACGAATAATGGATCCCTGAAAACTCTGCAGACTGGTCAGCGTTGTCTGATTACCGCCTTGTAAAATTTCAGCTTCAGTAGTGAAAGCTGCTATGAACTGAGCAGATGGTGTAAGATTTAAGTTGGATAAGCTTGAGCCTCTTTTTGGCATGATTA
>NW_027105548.1:46869-53935 GCF_000696795.3 Halyomorpha halys
GAAAATTTGTCTCGTCTATTCAACTTTCCCTTAACACCAGGAAGTCTAAGTTTATCACTTCCCTAATAGAAAAAATATTAACCTTAAATTAATACCGAATTCGTAAGAATAAAAACAAACGCCTTCAGCATGAAGTTTTGTTCGTACAAATATTTCGTTTTATACACTGTTATTTTAAATATCATAAAAAATAGTTTTTAAAAAATTAAATATTATTACTGTGTTGATATTGAAAAAGTAGATGAATGATAATTTTTAATTTATATAAGAAATTAAAAGAAGTTTTAAGGCAATGGACTTCGAGTGGGGGAAAATTCGTTGGACTTGATAAACAATTAACCGTTCAAAATTTTTTTTTTAATCTAAACGGATTTGTTACCTTAATTATTTTACCATTTTAAGCGGTAATATTTAAAGTTTTTTATTTGCAATGAGTCTTTCATTATCAATCATGGAATAATATTTATTTTTTAAAGAAAATTTGTTAGCATTTTACTAACGTTTGTTTGGCACTGTTATTTTCCCTTATAATTAACAGATATACTAAATGTGTAAGAAATTTTTTATTTTATTTTTCTTAGTCAGCAAAAATATCATTATTAAGTATTATAACAATATAAAAAAAATATTATGTTGGTAAATAGGTTTAGAACGGGGGTAACCGCAGTTTTTAGTTTTTTTTTTAAATATCATAATCCTAATTTAATTTTAAAATAGATTTTAGCTGTACCTCTAACTACAATTTTACTTTATAAATTGAAAAACTCATGTTAGTGAGTTTCTTTTATAATCAAGAACAAGTGCCAGAAGTGAAAAAAAAAATAAGTTATTTTTATTCATTGTTGCAATAGTAGTAAATAATAAATAAATAGTTCCATCTCTTGAACTACGCGAGAACTAATAATGCTAGTTCAATAGTTCGAACTGTACCAGTATTAGGCATCGAACATCAGATTTCATCAAACTTATTACGTATAATTGACTGTTGATTTATTATTGCCTACTTTCTTTTTTTTTTTTTTTTTTTGTACGTTCCTCAAAGTTATGTAAAAAAAAAAAAAATTATTACGTTCAAGATAAAAACTTATATTAGTATGTATTACAATCAATGCAATGGATGGTGCTACATTTATAAACATTATTCTATTACAATTTTGAAGCAATATCCACTACAGACAGAACTAAATGTTTATTCACGTCAGCCATTAATTAAACAATAATAAGCAACAAAACGCCCAAATGAATAAATTTAACATAGAGCAAGTCGGTTCTAATTTGTTTTAATTAGCCCGATTCCAATGAAGCTAGCTGAGCTTCAAAGGACCGTAAGCCGTCTAACCAGATGAGAGTTGACCACTCCAAAGCCTACATCTGAAAACGTTCGGAATAATATATCATTTAAACTCTCATACACGTTCATGTTCAACTCTCACGAAAAATTGAAACAATTCTCATTAAGAAATGCACTTTTAATTGTTGCCCAACTATAACATTGTGGATATTCTACTTCGTGCGTGCTGCTAATACAATTGCATGAGTATTCTTGTTGAAACCAAATGAACTAATTGGCATTTATGTGTTAAAAATTAATTTATTTCATCTGTTAGATGCTATTACTTAGCCCTTATCATAATTAACTTAACTCTATTCATTCGTGAAACAAAGGTATAAAGATGATTAGTATAAATATTAAAATTTGGCACAAATAGCTAAATATATTCTTTTTCACTTTTTTTTGTTCACTTTTCATGGCACCGTTAAAAAAGTTAAATCATTCTTCTGCATGAAAGGTTTGATCACTAAAGTAAGAGGGGACGTTGGAGACCGGATCAAAACAAAGTGAAGTGTTTTTTTCAATCATATAATACGTGCAAGAATAAGAACCTTACCTAGAAGACAAAAATAGGCTATGTTACAATAACGCAAAGTTAGTCCCGCTCAAAAGTAAGAAACTTAGAAGGTGACTAAAATTAGTAGTAGTGGTTTTAATGTTTGACTTTTTCCAACTTTGGCTTCGTAAGAGAAAGATCTAGGGTGGCGCAGTCAGCATTAAAACACCTGGGCCAGACCGGCATTATGTGCACAGCAGATATGAGCTGAAAGTGTAGGATGAAATTAGATGCCCTATGTTCTATTAAGTGTCATCAGAAATAATGCTGATGAGGTTTCGTGGAATAACCATATTTTTTTTTAAATCACAGGAAAATGCATGGCTATCCTGAATCAATTTTTAAGATTTGTGAGTCCATATCTCAAAATAACTGAGAATTCCTTGAAATCTAACTGAATTCTCCCAACTTCGTCTTACGTAGCATCATCTACTGGGCCTGAGCTGAGAGTGGAGAAACTTGTTTTGAACTGTTTCTTTGACAAAACTCATTTTTGAATTTCCGTGTTCATTTGTTGGTACGCCGTGATAAAGACACTTTATCAATAATTCTTGGATGTTTTTCTTTTAAATTCGCATAGAAAATAAAAAAATATATATAAACAATTTTAATAATACATGCACACACATACATTGAATCAGAGCCTGCTATCAAAACATCCGCCTTTCTTCTCTTTCCTCTGCAGTAGCCATCCAATCAACTTTATTCTGTAAGTTGCTTGCATCTCTATGGACACTATAAAACCATCTATTATTACCTAAACTACTGTTCTTGTAATATGAAAGGACTATCCAGCAAATTACCAGATATTTCACTACCATCCATTCTTGCGACATTCTATACCTATCTCAGTATTCTGACCTTCACAAACCTTCCAGTATTCCTGTCCTCGAAGAGGTCGTAAATTTCCCTTTTTTTTATTTTTCGTATCAGAATCAGGTATCAACATTTTTGACTTGACCAAAGATACTTCGTAATATTTTCTTTCAAAAATTAGTAGTCTACATGCTTCAGCCTTAGGCAATGCCCCTACTCCAGATCCATAAGAAAGGATTAGGCATGTTAGAGTTTTGTAGAGTCTCACTTTGGTTTAATTGATAGTATAGTATGGAAACGTTTAATCAGCCCAAAGTAGATTCTATTCGTTGCTACTAGTTTGCCAACTAACATTTTGCAAAGTATTATTACATGAGTTCTCCTTCGAACCCAAAAAAATTAAGTATTGAACTCTATATGAACTGTTCAAAAAAAGTTGGCACCATAGTCAATGTATTGCTCCGGCTAAAATGACAAACTTTCAAATTACCTCACATATATTTCATAAATAACATATATCACTTCTACGAAAAAAAAATGGAGTTTATAAATGGTCCTATAAAAGTCTTTCCTTTAATATTTTTCTAGATTTCATCATTAGCCTCTCTCAATACACCTACCATATGATACAGCAATAAAAATCATATTTAAGTAGCTTAAGAAATCCGTTGAACGAAAGGAAGTAATGATGCCAATATCATTCATTTCATCTGAAGGAACGGTAGAAATTGGTCAGGTATCAGTTGCGGACGCCAGGTAGGAGTAGAATCACCTTCTACCTGCCTGGCTACGGTAATTATTTACTGTGCCCAGGACCTCTATCCCTCCGATCCTAAACCCTCCCTCACATAATAATAAATCTTATCCAGACGTCCATGTTCCACTAATTGGACGAAGCCAGAGGGAACTGGAAAAGCTGGAAATCTAGCAGGGGACGAAGAAGTTAACGTGACGTGATCACGAGAAATAGGAGATTAATGATATCGAGCTGACATAATTGAAGATTACAAGCCCGAGCTGTGGCAAGTTCAAACAAGTTTCTTATTTGGTGTTTAAAATTTAATTAATAAAGCCGTCGTGTATACAATAAAAACTTAAAACTAGAACTAGATTGAAAATATTGCTTAAATCATTTATTATTCCAGTCACAGGGTTTAAATAAAGCCCCTGGAGAGCATGAAGGTGAAATATTAAAAAAAAAAAAATTGGTCCTCTTTCCATCCTTGATATAATACTGAAGAAGAAAATCTGATAACGAAACCACGCAGAAGAAATTTAAGTGCTAAAATTGTTAAACATTTTTTCAATGCAGTGGACATTCACTAATTCTTACTTCACTAATTAATTCAATAAAACCGGTCAGTGTAAATAATAAAGACTATTTGAAGTTCCAAACAAACTAAAATTTCAGATTATTTCACAAGAAAATAGTTACGTAGTGTTACGGCGGGTAGGGGGTTTAAAAGGAACCTTTACTAGCCCAACCGTGAAAAGTAGTGAAATGAAAAGAATAGCCAAATTTTCTTATTTTCGTAATTTTAAATAAGTGAACGTAATAAAAGGAACACAAAATATATAAAAATATACAAATTAGAAAAAAATAAAGCTTAAAACTATTATAAAATTAAATGAATTGAACAAAAGAGAAAAAAAAGTCTTATATCAACGGTGATTGATGGGCCCTGGTTGTGGTTGGTGTCCTGAGTGGATGTTCTCGTGGAGGTAGATCGACGTACGTCCGGCCCCCTTGTCCTCTTGGAGGATGAAGTAGTCGAAGTAGTCCACCCACCGTGGCTAACAGATTAAGCTGGCGAAGATGGCCAGAATGCTGGCAACTACGAGTGTGTAGTGAGGAGACAATGGAGACGATATGAGTGTGCACACCAGGAGACGCTAAGACGTCGTCTGTTGATTTTGAGTATAAAAAACAATAGAGGGAAGTTGTTTTGTTTTTGACGTTATAAAAATCATTTGTTCCTATAATCGATTTGTGGACCATATGTTGGCAATAATTAATAAATTATTGTGAAAATATTTTTGTGTAAATAGATTTATAAATTATGTTTTTATATATTGTATATGTATTATGTCTTTATATATTGTATATGTTATTATATGTAATTTATGAAATAATCTTTAAAAATAACAATTTTGACAATATGAAAACAGTAATATATCATATAAAGTACGTTTAAGCCATATTAATTTTATAAATGTTTTGTTTATTATTAAATAATTTTTAATAACTTATCTAAACTCCCCTATTAAGATAACTAGGGCAATATTACCATTACCCACCCAATCTCACTGCCCCCAATTTTGGATATCCTCCCCCCTCTCTAAGCTGTGATTTTGAGTTAAAATTTTGAAAACATATTTTGCTTAGAGTAATAAAGTATTGTACCGGGTTTCAATTAAAAATAACTATTTCTAAAAAGTATGAATCAATTGGGTTTTACAGCCACTTCTAATAGCCTCTGCTGAACACTAATCTATTCCCTTCTCAGTTTAGGTTTCTTCAATGGAAGACTTCCTGAACTTTCTGTTCCCTTAGGTAATTTTGTCAAGTAGGTCGTTCGGCCATCTTGCGAAACCATACGCCAAACCATCTTTTCCCAGTTTAGGTTTCTTCTACGGAAGTTTACCTGAGCATTAATTCTGACCCTATCTCTAGGCCGCGTCTCCTCTACCTTCTAATTCGGTTAATTTGGTGATTTGGCATTCTAATAAGATGGCCAAACCGCTTCACCTGGGATTCCTCTATAATGGTATGTACGGCTTTCGATCTAAGACAAGTCCATGTTGTTTCTCTTATCCTATCCCATCTGGTTCTGTCTTCCACTTTCCTCAGGTACCGCTTTTCCACTGTCTGGATTTGTTCTTTACGTTTTATTGTCCAGGACTCAGAGGAATATGTGAGCAATAGTACAAATGTACAAATATTAAAAAAGGACTTATAAACCTTGATTGATTTATCCGAAATATCCGTTTGTTCTACATTCAAAACTTTTTATCATTACTACCATTTTGTTTTTCTTCCTTATACAACCCCTAAATCCTTTTAGTATACTCCATTGTTTATTCGTCTCTTTTTCTATAAAACATTTTTTTAATTTCTTCTTAAAAATTTAATATTTATAATTATTGATTGTCCGTATATATTTATTTATTATAATTCCACATTTTATTCCCGATTGCCTTATACTAATATTTACTTTATATTTTCTAATGTTCTAATGTACTGATCATTTAACTCCACTTGCTTTCTAGATATTAGCTTTAATATAATATATGTCCCTGGTTAATATTTTTATTTTTTTATTTTATTAGGGTCCTGAAGAAAAACATCAGAACATATTATAAAGACATAGCCTCTTCGAAAAAAGAAATTACTGAACATATAACATTAACTGAAGCTTATAAGCGTTTGAAACACTCTAAGACTGTAATGGTTCTCTTTGAATTAATGGTTAAAGTTAATAAGATTGGGAGGATTGATGCGATTCGATCTCCCGTTTAAAAAAAAAAAAAAAAAAGAACTAGATAGATAGTAAGATTCTTAGTGTTTAATTATTTATTTGTTTAGCTATAGTTTTAATTCTTATTCATAAAGATGAACTAAATATCTAAACTAAACCGAGACCCATTCACGAAAATTAACTATCTTAAAAATACATAAAAGATTATCTTATTATTTTAATAATAAAATTACCATAAAATTTTAGGGAATTTCATCCAAAAAAAAATCGTTATAAAAGACGGCTTTATCAGTTGTAAAGTATCAAAGGTAGATTTTGAAGGATTATAACTGAAGGGGGCGATTATAGTCTTTTGAAGCCTACTAAATGCTATTTGATCCAGTCCATGGCTCTTCATAGAACTTTATCTCTTATATTAAGTCCCTTGTTCCAATTCGTTAATTTTTAATAAGTTTTATTATACTGCTTATTACAAAAACAATATTATGAATATTAGTTTTGTTAATTTTTCTATAAATAATTATGTTATAAAACTAAATTGCTAATGAGCTTGATTGTAATTTCAATAAATAATGCTTATTATCATATAGAGTTTAAATATTTAGTATTTTTTTTTAAATAACAGTGTAATAAAACACAACTTATAAAATAATAATTATAGCAAGTAAACAAAAAAAAATTAAAAACTGTACCGCTACAACATATGAAGGATTAAGGGTGCAGTACTTTGTAAGGATTACTGTTTTGAGACCAATGCTTGTGCTAGGAGGTGATTTGGTCAGAAGCACGCTCGACCACCAGATTTTTACCAAAGTAAGGGGGTAATTTATTAGGCTGAGTGGACACAAGAAGGGCACCAGAACCCACAGGTTTAACTTACGG
>NW_027105548.1:53985-54268 GCF_000696795.3 Halyomorpha halys
TTTGGACTCCGAGGACACCGGCGGGACTATAAGGGCACGGCAGTAGACGGTGAGGAGATACATAACAATGGAGAATGGAAAAAGAAAAAAACAGGCACCAGAACCCACAGGTTTAACTTACGGTCGGATTCGAACCTGGGTCTTTAGAGTTAATTACGGTAAATAGCATAGACTAATCTTTATTAGTTTATTTGACGAAATTAAACCATGAACTATTGATACTGTTTTAAATTTATTTAAAAATCATGTTAATAAAAAGTCTTATATAAAAATAGAATTGAGA
>NW_027105548.1:57431-64460 GCF_000696795.3 Halyomorpha halys
CCAATGAAGATAAAATAATTATTCATTGATTCACCGAGTTTAATCTAAATCGTTAGAGTGCCATAAAATAGAACTTCCGGGAAAATGATTTAAGTGAAAAAATTGTTGTCACATCACAGATCACCTACCCTAAACAAATAATTACAGTTTTCTGCGACTTTTCGTTTTTGAGTTGGGGTTTTTCATAAGGAGACCCACATACCATTTTGTGAAACTAATTTTTTGGACTCAGGGAACCTCAAAACATCTAATTCCTTCAAAAATTGGAATGAGAAATATTTCACTGATTCCCTTACTATAGATGCCATGTATAGACCAACATTTAGAAAAAAAAAAACAGTGTTGGTGAGTCTTGAGGAACAGTCAATAATGCAACTTTGTAATAATACATCTTTTGGCGACGTTTCGCGGCTTTATTGTTTGCATATTCATGTCCTAAGATGGGAAAAACACAGTATATTCATATGTAAGTTACGGTCTGAGTCAGCTATAACTCAACACACCAGGACACCCAAAGAGTAGAGGTGGCATAGAGCGCCTTCATGGCACGTTAAGTGATCATCTTCTCTTTTATCAGATAGACCAGGTATTGGAACCTAGCAATGCCTAAGGTGTTAGCGGCATATAACCACATGCCATATAAGTGCACACACTTACGTCGTTTTCACGATTTGAGATCCTCTTTGGACTCCGAGGACACCGGCGGGACTATAAGGACACGGCAGTAGACGGTGAGGAGATACATAACAATGGAGAATGGAAAAAGAAAAAAACAGGAGGGTGGCACGGTGGAATTTGCACGTCACAGACAGGATGGGAGAGATCAAAATTGGGACGATCGTCAATACACCGATACAAAGATCCATTCAGGGTGAGGGTGTAACCATTAGAGAACACATAGTCATATTAGAAAGTGTCAGAGAACCGAGAAAGAGAAGAACTGTCCATATTGAGCAGTCAAACTTTCGGCAATCACAAAATAAAAGCTGCACTGTCCTCATATTGCTATATCCAGATTATGTTACAGATAATGCAAATTTATTTTATTTATTGTTTTTGTTTTAAGATTGTTTTTGACATTTTTAAATTTTTTTTTTCATTTTAACTTATTTATGTATTGTATGAAGGGCAATTATTATGTTAAACTTTTGTTATGTTCTTAGGTTTAATTTATATTATAAATTGCGTTTACTTCGGGGAGCTATTGAGTTGTTTTTTTCTCAATGATATGTGCATAGGAATTTATTTTATTGTAAATAGTTTTTTTCTTTATTGTTTTTATTTTTATATTATAATATTTTGTAGTATTTATTAGTTTACGAGGAATGTTCGTAAACTGGTGGGGGGGGGGGGAGCTACGACCTGAGTCAGCTGTAACTTCGATGTCAGCTGGCTGAGATCAGCTGATCGACATGTATATAAAGAGATGTACCGAACCCAATAAAGCCAGTATATTACAGCAATCCAAGCGTGTCGGATATTATTCCTTCCTCTCTTTTTTAACATTTTGCTTTCCCCGATACTTAAGTTTCATATATATATACTTTTTCTAAATCAAAAACAATTTTTAAAATAATAATTCCATCAATAATAATGAAACAAAAACTACTACAGCAGTTGTCGGTATTAAGCCTCTAAAAGGTTGTGACCTTTAGAGTGCGTTACCCGGCTTGATTGGTCGGTGTAGGGGATAAGCCATCTTGACAAGATGGGGTCACTAGGCTAGTGCGTCCCTGCTCCGTCTTCTACCTTTAACTTAGTCTCCCTTTAGCCTCTCTAGAATATAATAATAAAAGGGATGAGTAAACCCTTAGGTGAAACGTCCACACCACCATAAAACTGTACGCTTGGGGCACCCCAGGGTACTGTGGCACCCAGCTTCAGAGATACTGTATTAGTAAAACTATATATAATTCGAACAACTGGAATGTGTATAAATTTATACTTTCATTTAATAACTAGTCTTCTCCTCCAAATAATGATTATTATAATTTTACCTAATGAGAAGATATCTGACTGTGTGACTCACCAAAGTGGTTCGTGTGATGAATCAAAAAGTGATTACTTTATATTATAAGTTTCTATCATAATGGTTTCGTAAGTACATCAATTGAATGGATTCTGAACATATTTCATTTCTATTAATACAGAAATAAATAAATGCATGAATCAATTCAATTTATACGACTTATTAATAACTATCTTTTAGAAACTTTTTATTAGTTTTCATGAAATTTAGTCTTTGTTATCCAATCATCTGGGTCATTTGCACACCTTATGTTCAATTTTGAGCTTCCGTGATGAAATTTTTCTGAATCTGCTCATAGAATTGTGGTTTTTCTGCAGTGCCTCATCATGACTATTTGTTGATATTCAATTACTGTCAAAAGTCTAAGACCACCAGATCAGAGGTGTAAAAACTGTGCCGCGATGCTACATTCATATTTCCAATATAATCTATATTTTTCTGGTGTTATCTGTATTTCTTTTATATATGAGTAAAGTGCTACTAATTTCTGGGACCTCCTTTCATTCCGGTTGTGACAGAATTATTTAATCTGTTACTAGCCATAAGTCAACCTTATGGGTTATATACATGAAACTAGCGTAGCAGTGTGGACTATGTCTACATTGGGTCTTTAATCAATAATGAAATAAACAAATATTGGAGTTAATAAAAGCCAGAATACTGACAGAACATAAAGCATGCCTTGCTATTAATATGCTTAAGCTATTAAGGAGCTGGCTACTGACCATATCCTTAAAGATAAGACTATACAAAATTATTAGACCTATTAATACGCATTCAAGTGAGACATAGAAATTCAACTAACATATTGCAGAAAAAATGAGCATATTCGAAAGTCAATATCACTAATGGCTCCTCAGACCAGTACAAAAATCAGGAAGACAGATAATGAGGGTAAAAAAATATACCAGCTATATCAGAAAGTAAAAGTGTCCATATTTATTAAAATATAGCCTCTAGAATGTTTATGACACATTCACAGGATGGCCGATACAATGTTATATATGAGGTATGGTACGAGTAGCTAAGAGGTTATAGAGGTAGCCTATATAGCCCCCATTGGATATAGGGTAGACCCAAAAAAAGGTTGCAGGTTATATTATGTTATATTGTGTTAAATTATGTTATATTGTTAGAGATGACTTCCAAAACCTGAGGATTAATACCAACATAGCAGAAGACCCCTAGAGGGAAAGGCTTGTTGTGCAGATTATGGGCCATTATTGTCAGAAGACAATTTCACTAATAGATTCACTAATAGTTCCAATTATGAAATAAAAATGTTAGTGCTAGTAATTTTTAGTTTGTATGTTTGTAGTTGTGAATTCGTACCACTTGCTGATCGAACGTCTCCACAACCCTTAATCCATAAAGTCTTATAAGTTACTTTTCATTATTACATCTTTCCCTTTGACAGAGATTGATAAGAAATTATCGTGAGACTACAGTAAACAACCACGCTGAAGTTTGTCTAGAAGAGTTTCTTCTCAACATCAACCATCAGATTTCTTTTTTATTTAGGGCACAGAAAAAAAAAAAAGTCACAATATACTTTATGTTAGCATTTGTTGAAAAGCCGGGTTTATTCCAAAAGGGTAAAGCATAAAGCTTCCCAACAAAACCCTACTCTGGATGACGTAGGAGAGGAAAACGGCTATAACTGTTGAAATCCTCCCTTTAGAGCTCAACCATTCCACTATTTTTAGCCTTGTCCACTGTTTCAGATGTTCATATTTCTAAAGTTTAGTGTCTGACCTAGAAAAAAATATATTTCCTTATTTCCCTTAAATGATATTAGCGATTTACAGTAATAATTATTAACATTATATTTAAGTTGGTTTAAACTTTTCTAGGTTTAAATTAAATCTTAAGAAATCGCAACAATATGGCAAAAAAGAATTAGACATACCTCAGTTAATGATTAATCCTTACACATTAAAACAAAATTAATATTAAATCCCTCATTTCTAATTAAAAACTCTCTAGGAAAAAAATTAGTAGAAAATAGTCGCGTAGAAAAAGTTTAAAATTATGCTGTACATAGAAGTAAGTGTCTATTAATTTCTCTCAACAGATTTTTATGTAAAAATGTTTCAAAAAAAGTAAAAAAGCTTACCGCTAGGGAGTGGCATAATATGGCAGATTTTTCAAAATGGTAAATTTTTGGTTGGCATCAACACTAAATATATCACAAGTAGCTGAGAATATCATTATAAACTACTGACTTCTGCATTTTACGAGCTTTGAATTTAAGCCTTTATGTTAGTAGTTCTCGACATATACCTGTTACAAAACGAATATTTTTTTTTCTTCCAGAAAAAAACAAAAATAAATCATTTTAAGAATTTATTTAGGAATATTTATTTATAGATTTATTATTTAAATATCATGCTATCTGGACATACGGAATTGAGCTATAGGGCTCTACTAAACCATCGAATTCCTCTCGAATCCAATCCTTACCGTCCAAAATCCTTCGTAAAACCCTTAATGCTCCTTACTTTGTCACAAATAAAGTCATCCATCAGGACCTCAATGTCCCCTATGTTGCCGATTTGGCTAGAACCAGATACCAATCCTTCCATAATAACCTTTCCAACCACCCATACCAACTCGTTTCTAGCCTGGCTTCTCCTTCCCTACCTAATAATTCTCTTAGGCGTCTGAAAAGAAGATGGCCTCGGGATCTTCTCCTTTAAAAATATTTTTGGAGTTATATCAATGGTAGATTCTCCACATGTTTGTATCATGTCATAATATAACTTACAGGAAATTTACTTGATGTGTATATATGTATTCAGTTGTAAATAACAATAAATAAATTATTAAAAAAAAATATGGGAACCACTCTTACGGAATTTTTCAAACTACTTCATCGTGTATTTATGAACTTCGAATTGAGCCTTAATAGTCTCTTAGCGTCCAATAGTTCCTGAGATATCGAACTTTACTGAAGATATAACTAATTTTTAATGTGTATTGAGAAATGTTTACATCTTGTAAAAATATCTAAACTTAATTATATTCCACGCAACAGTGTGATGAATAATTAATTGGTGTCTATGTATTATATAGGTGTTTGGAACAAAATATTGGTGTTTGAAAAAATATATTTCTGAAAATATTGAGCGTGAAGATTTTTAAATTTTAGCAAATTTACTGCAATTCAAAAAAATGCTGATTTTTAATACATTTTTCAAAAGTAGTAAGTAGTTTTCAAGATATCGATGATAAATAAGCAATTTTTTTTTGTTTTGTTTTTTCACTAAAATGAACTTCCATACTCTTGAAACAATTCAATAACTACTTTTCAATAATGCTCACTGTTGCTATTGTCAAAAAAATTGACTATTTTCTAACAGAAAAAATACATTACTATCCAAAAAACCTAATTTTGATGGAAGTGAGCGAAAGAGGAAACTTTGGCAATAAAAAAAAAAAAAAGAAAAAAATAGAAATCCATTCATTGTAAATGTGTTTCTTAGTATAAACCCAAATGCGCTGCATTATACCTGCACTAGTCACCTCAGTCAGATAGAAATATGTTTATTTCGAAATCTAAAATGATTTATACCATAAATAGACCAAATTTTGTGAAATTTAATCCTTTAAATTTACAACCTTACGTAGTTCATCTACTAACAATATTTTAGTACATAGCTCTGACATAAAAATGTATGAGGGCCATTTTGAAAAATTTGTCATTTAACATGCATTTAACTTTTTACATTTGTTTTTAGCAAACAGATTTTCATTGGAATCCATTGAAAGATATTATTTTATAATTATTTCTATTTTAACTTACAACTTTACTGAACTTCAATATACATATAGTTTCAACTATAAGTATTTTAAATCTCCAGGCAGAATAATTTTTTTTATTTGGTAATATACACTAGATATAATATAAATTTATTATATATTCAAATTTAGTATAAATTATATCTCAATTTTATATTTATCATAGAAGGATACACTGTCCGATAATACTTAAAGTTTAAGAAAATTCCAATATATAAATTTTTCTATCAACTTTTCAAGTTTACAAATACTTCAATTTTAACTTAAGATTTTACTGGACAACAATATACGGTCTCACACTAGTGATTTCACAACTGATTCTGTCGAAAACACCACAGGACGTACTGTATAAGGCTCTGAATATATATAAACATTTCTATGCCGATAAAACCCAGCAAAGAATATGTGGAAAATTTATCGTAAGAACTCCAATTGTCACCGGTACTGTATACATTTTTTGTGTTGTTTTTGTTTTTGTTGGCAATTATTCACATAGTTTTTTATAATGTCTTGTGAACATTTCAAAAGTATTTTATTTAGAAAGTACGTCTTTTAATTACGCTAACTACTGAAATCTTATTCTAATCATTATGATTGCTTTAATTTAGGAAAGAGTAATGCCTTTCGAAATAATAATGTGGCTTACATTATTAAGCTCGAAGATAGAGGAGTCATCTAAAAACTAAGAAGTCTAACAACAATGGTGATTTGGACGTCATACATGCAAACATAATTGAAGTATTGCGTGATTGAAACCACCTTGTTTTTTTTTGAAGAAGAAGAATGATAGGATGTATAAGAAAAAAGGGGACCTACAAAAAAAAGTATTAAGCGCTGTATTGACAGATTAACTTGAAAATAGCCATCTATACCGAGATGATAATTTTTTACGACAGTTCTGTAGATTTAGGTTCCGACCCTCAGTGTTCGCTAAACTTTATTAGTAATGAATGCTATTTTCCGTTCCAGTGTGTAGGGCAGGAAAGTTTAAGTGTGAACAATGAGACAGTTTACTAGTCTTGAAAATTGACTCCAATTCCAAAGTATACTACGGATTAAATGTTAACGACTACCATTTCAATTGTGTAAAAGCTATGCTAAGATAATACTTGAACGAGTACATTCAGTTATAATCTATATTTTTTGGTTTCGACATCATTTCCTATTTTCATGGACACAGGGCTAAAAATTATTAAACG
>NW_027105548.1:64917-67423 GCF_000696795.3 Halyomorpha halys
AAATTTTTATGTGAATTGTTATTCAAGATAAACTTGTTAGGATATTTTGAAGATAATTGCATAACAATTTATTCAATATTATCAGCTAATTAATTTAATAAATTTTAATATTATTATAAATATGATTTAATTTTTTATTAAATAATTACTTGTTAATTATTAAATTAACAAGCTAATTCATTACCTGTAGTGCCTGAAACTCTAGTCTTAATTATTCTGGAATCCCAATTCTGCAAAATAAATTTTAAAATGTTCTTAAGGCGATGATTTTTTTTTTAAGTCGTCAAATTGGATCGTTAGTTTTTTAAGTGTTTAATATTCTGAATTTTTTAACCACATAACGGAGTAAAAAAAAGTCAGAAATTCATTCCTTAACTTCTGTACTGTTTAAGAAAATAAAATAATGCTTACACTATCCTGTGGTAAATGAGTAAGTTGGGTGAATATGTTTCAATTTTTTTAAATTCATGATAAATGCCAGGAAATTAATGCTGATGCTATGGATGTTGGCTTTGCACTACGAATTAGAACATGCTTACTAGAGTTACTTTTCATTTACAGAAATGACGACTAAGAAAGAAATTGATAGTTAAATCTGATATTTGCATCATTCTCGCAATATAATTTCAAAATCATGCTTTAACCAGTAAAAGTTTGAGACAATGGTAAAAGAAGAAAAACAGGAAAAGAAAGTAAAATAACAGAAAACCTGAAATATAATTATTTCCGCTGAAGAACACACACCAATCGGAAGGTATATTTCTCTTCATTCAGACCAGCCTTTTGCGCCTTTCCATTTACTCTGGTGGGTTTTTGGCAACAGGAAACTTTAGAAGTCATGGGACGATGTAACCCTTTACGACAATAATTTATAACTTGACAATGAAACTTCGTGTCCTCCCCAAGCAACTTTCCTCCCTAAATCCAAACTTTCTGTTGCTTTGTAAGATTTCAAGTCGTCCAAAAAAAAAATATATCTGAAAGGAAAATTAGCTGCAGATTTACTTTGACAACTTCCTATATTTTTTAATTCATGTGTACATAAAAATGTCAGTAAACTGTGGCTTAGTAAAAATGTCATGACTTCCAACTTTTTTTTCATCAAAGAAACTATAACTTAGAATCAACTTAAACAAAATTGGATTTGGAAACTTTGTTTTATGTAGCTACTTTAAAGCCCCTTCAAATACTTTTAACGAAGAAAAAAGTAAAGTTATTTTAAAAAAAAAAAGTTTTGTCTAGTTTATTTTGCTACAATTTAGAATTGTTCTTTTCAAATATTCAAACATTCAAAATGTTCTAGTAGTTATAGATTCCTATTAAACAAAATAATGTGACGCATAACAAACACTAAATGAATTCTGGAAAAATCAAAATATTTTTTTTTTGTCTCTGAGGTGGAATATCACTTCTTTGAAAAACGAAATACGAATACCTATAAATTTGATCACACTTTTGGGGAAATCAAGGCCAAAATTAGAGCAATAAACCTCGGGTCCACTCATACAGAATTAAAAATCATTATTTTTAGAAGTATTTCTAAGAATAAGATATCTTTAGCCAGGATAGGGAAAAACCTGTATAAGTAAAATGTGATTTATAAATGATAAAAGAAACATTCCGGCATCGGTCTACCCGTACAGCCCCTTACGATGGATTTAAGTATGCCAAAACGCATTTTTTATAGAGAATTTTATCTACATTACGATGGTAGGATTGGAATTCAATTATCATAGTTTTTGAGTGAATTATTCCTTTTCAACAAAAAATGGGAAGCTTAAAAAAATATTAATGCTCCTCATTTTCTGTGTGCGAACGGACCATAGCCTGTATGATACGTTTTGTAAAAAAATGAGGTGTTAAATATCCTGGGCTCTGATGAGTCGATTCTGGCACATTCTGTATAATAGTGAACATTTTCTCATGCTGATAACAATATCAATCTAATTTTATACAAGTTGGAATTCTAAACAAAAAAAAAAATTATTTAACTTTATGGCTCAGAATATAAAATTTGATTATTTAGTTATTTTATTTTTATAGTTAAATCACTTCTTTTAATTATATATTTTTGACGGCATGTTGTACTTCATAATTTAGTTTGTCTCAATTATTTGACGTCTCATATTTTCCTTATTTTAAGGAAGTTGTCGCGATAACATAATATTATATTGTGAAAAGTCCTATTTTCTTATATATTGTCCATCAACTAGTCCAGTGGTTCCCATACTTACTTCGCTCCAGCACCCTTTTTAGTCTAATCAATTTTTTGTAATCTTTTGAGAAAGTAGCATTCGCTTGCAGCACCCCCCAGACATACGCTTGGGGCACCCCTGGCTGCCATGGCACACAATTTAGGAACCGCTGTTCTAAACAGTCCAATAGTTACATATTCAAAATATATAATCTGACTAGTAGATGAACACTCGACAAAAATATAAGAAAATTGGTGATATAATATTTTGAAATAGGTACAAATCCCTTAAGATGATATAAGGAATCAAAT
>NW_027105548.1:69443-70198 GCF_000696795.3 Halyomorpha halys
TTGAATTTAAAACGGTCTTGAGCGCTTAGTATATCAACCAATCAATTGTTTATATTGATTAGCTTGAAGGACAAATATTTAACTCTCCGTCGTGTGCAATAAAAACCGTGCTTCAACAACATTCTTTATTGTACGGAATTAACAAAATTATAATATTCTTTTTTAAATTGGCTATTTTTAAGATTTACTTAGGCACAATTTAACCGGTCATTTGAAAAACACAGGAGTCACACAATTAAAATTTTATAGAATCAATAAAAACTATCTCATTCACAGATAATCGAATTTTTGTGTTGGTTTTTTTTGTGTGTTTTTTTTATGAGCTCAATTTAGTATTTGGACTCAAACATTTTGAAATATCGATTAATATTTATCATTTAAGAATAAGAATAAGATCTAAATAAAAATTAAATGTTTTTGACCTACGTTGTTTTAGCTAGGGTTAAGTCGTATTCAATTTGAACGACATGTAAATTATATCAATATTAATCGAAATCAATGAAAATTGTAATATTTTACTACTATTATAATACGTAATCATATCCACCATTCCCACATGGACTATCTTTCAACACTTGGCTTAGGTTGAAACAAGTTACACAGGATTTGAACATTTTTTTAATCAAATTGAATAATTTTGTAATCAATCTAATATTTACCCCAGATATAATAATTACTTTTTGTTTGTATTACAGAAAAAAAACTGAAAAGATTATATATAACTATGGTAAATTAAGCTTATTTAGCTATGACCA
>NW_027105548.1:72448-74275 GCF_000696795.3 Halyomorpha halys
TTTCTTAACAATGTTTTCTGAAGTTTGTAGTCAATCTGTTCATTCCTTAATTTTAATACTATTAAACTACGATAGTATAGTGTAAATTCGTCTAAAATTTATTACTTGAGGACCGTAGTTCATCGGGCCCATTAGCTCAGTTGGTTAGAGCGTCGTGCTAATAACGCGAAGGTCGCGGGTTCGATCCCCTCATGGGCCACTAATTTTTTTTAAATTCAGTTTGAGTATATATATTCATTATCTATAAATTAAGCTTCACAATATTACTTTTTAAATAAATATTATTTATTTATTTTAAATTTTTACGAATTGATTGGCTGATTAGATTCTTTTTATTGATTTATTTGATATAAATTTTAAAAAGTCTGATAAGTATAATTTAGATAACAAGAAGCTAATTTATTTTAGTAGTACGATAGTAAATGAAACTTTACTCCTAATATTAAATACCATTTAATTGCACTACGTCCTAGAAATCAAACGTTAGTTTAACCTTTCTAAAGCTTAATTTTCCCGATTCCAACCCATTTCAACACCTTTTAAATTTTATGGCTTTGGGATTCAGATTCAAATAAAGATAAATTTATCGAACTTATTTTATCTCAAAGTTTTATTGTATATCTTCAAGTATAATTTCTTCGCGAAGTTCCGGTTTTGAAGCTATTGCATCAGCAGAAAACAATATACTCCAAACATCAAGCCCAAACACTCTTTATTTTTATCTTCATAGTGAAAGCTCAGCTGTCACCGTGGATGCGTTGAAGTGGGTACTAGAGCCTGAAAGTATCGGCCAAGGTACCTCTAGGTCGTTCACCTCCAGAACATCAATATGGCACCGTTTCGGAAGCAATTTCAGGCCTTAATGACAATAAAATATAAATCTAAGATCTCCAACTTACTTATATCCTTGTGAAATCATCAATCTCAATGAAACTTTTTTTACTGATATTTGGTCAAAAAATATTAAATACAGGCCCTAGGTTTCTTTCAAAGGAACCCTAGGAACCGAGGAAATAAGTATTTTAGATTTTTTTTTTATATTATAGTATACCTTCTTTGCTCTAAGTATGTATAATGATAACTATATACCGATCGATTTTTTTTTCAAATATTATACAAACAAAAGACTGCTGATCGAATTAAATTAAAAAAAAAACCAAACACAAAAACCAAGAGTCCCTCCCTTCCAGTAAAATAGTCCTAAGGAAATTTTTTAAAGAAAAAAATACAGTTTTATTGTATTTTTAAACCCATTATTTCGAATTTTTATACAAATAAAAAATTATAAGACTTTTAGGCTTGAAATTTGGAGCATTTTTATCTGTAGGTATATGCAACAACTTCAAGACCGGAACTTCGCAATGAAATTATACCCGAAGATAATAAAACTTTAAAATAAAAATTTATCTTAAATTTAAAACTGCTTTTTTGTTCCTAATTTAAAAGGTGTAAGGTTTACTATTTAAAAATAGTAATATTGTGCAGCTTAATTTAAAGATAATGAATATATATGCTAAAATTTAACAGCCCGTTATACCAAAAATGTATATAAAATTACCTCTAACTAAATTTTAAAAAAATTAGTGGCCCATGAGGGGATCGAACCCGCGACCTTCGCGTTATTAGCACGACGCTCTAACCAACTGAGCTAATGGGCCCGATGAACTACGGTCCTCAAGTAATAAATTTTAGACGAATTTACACTATACTATCGTAGTTTAATAGTATTAAAATTAAGGAATGAACAGATTGACGACAAACTTCAGAAAACATTGTTAAGAAAGAAAATATATCATCCAAAAGTTGTTTTTCTAAAATCTGTGACAT
>NW_027105549.1:0-20874 GCF_000696795.3 Halyomorpha halys
TTAGATTATAAGTTTAATTAGAGATAGTTCTACAAATCAAAGATGAACCTTATATTTATTAATTGGCACTTATGACTTATATAAGTAGTTTGTCGGATAATTTTAATCTGTAATCTTCCTAAAGTTCCTTCTCGATAAATAAATAGAACTAGAAATCTAAAATTTTTTTTTTGGTTTTATGACAAATATTAATAAGTGATCTCATTTACTTAATTCTCTTAATTTTTGAAAACAATTTATGTACACTTTTCGCTATCCTGTACCAATGTGCTAGTTTAGAGGTAATATGAATTTACCTACTGAAGAATAGATTTTTTTCTTGTAACATATATTTGAGGATTTTTATATCAAAATTGAATGTTGATTCCGTTCTGAAAATTCTTTTGATTTTATCATAGTTATTAAATTTTTTTTTTTATTTCACCAATATAATGAGTCTTTCAGTGGTGACATGGTGACTAACTGTATGAAATCATACTCAATATTGAAAATATTGATTCTTGAATAAATGGTTAATAGCAGATGGTGAATTTTAGTAAAATGTTATATTTTTACATTTCCTTCGTAAAAAAAATAAAATGTTAATATATTGCTATGAGAAATAATATCAATATTTTTCTGAAAATTATTAAGGGTAAGTTCCTCAGTGAGTATTACAAAATAAAAATATAATATGTAATATAAAACGAGTGAGGATTAATTTTAACTCAAAGTAGCTATCCACTAGTGGATATGATGACCTTTAATACACAACTTCTCAGCTATGGATATTTAGAATATTGAATGGAGTCCAGTTTACGGTTAAGTTTGTGGTACTATAAGGGTCCAAGTGAGAGCCGATACAGATCCGGTTAAGCCGCTCGGATGAAGAAATGGTCCAAGGCAATTGTGGAAAGGCAATAAACATTTTGTGGGTAGGCGTCACGTCATGGCAGAGATTTATTGCTAAGCGACATCTATCGTAACTCACTCACGAGGATTTGACTAAATTTTATGTCATGTTTCGCTCCATCACTCAAAAAGCAAATTTTATAGCAACGGGTCTCCATTTAGGTGATTCAGCAGAAAGGCAGTTGCATCAGAGTTTGAAAATGGGTCTCTAAAATCTCGTGATCTCGGCATCTAATTTAAGTTCTTTCAAAGAGGCCTAAAAATAAATATACAGCAAACTTGATTAAACTATGAGTCAAAGATCAAAGATATATCAGTAACTTGAATCAACAACAATCAGTCTCAAAAATAAATCTGAAAAGCTGAAGCGATGAAAACGAGGATGGACGCACGTTGGCGGTGTATATAAAAAAACCAATTGGAACATCATTTCTGAGAGCATTGTTTGTTTTTGAATGTAAAAGTTTAATATTTGACTGACAACGTTAGACAAACAACTAGAAACTTCTAAAAATGGACATTGGTTGATGTTGCTCCAAGCCACAGATATAAAACAAGGTCACACCATAATGGGAGGATTTTATATAAGGGAACCCTAAGCGGTCAGTCGGAATGAAATTTATAACATAGATGGACATTCAAATTAATCGTTTAAGGAAAATCTAATTGGAGAGACTGATATCGAGAACATTTGGGATTTCAACATTCAAAATTTGAAGTGGGGAGCAGAGAAATTGGGGGGTAGGCCTGCGAGCGCGCTTCTTATACAACACGAGGAGGCCCCTCACCTCCGGACTTAAAATAGCTCCTTTTTAGAATGGATAGCTCATATATGACATTAAACATAACAGGTAACCTTAAAATACCAAAGGTAGTAAATGGTAAGACACAACACGAATTTCTTTTCTGTTTCACAGTAATGCACTTACTAATTCACTTCTTATTTCTGTTTTAGAGGGTTCGGAAAAAGAAAAAGAAAAAGAAAAAGAAAAAAAAAAAAAAAAAAAAGAGCGCTTCTTATTCGCTATTCACTTTTTTCTTACAGCAATAATTCTAAATAATAGTCAAGGAAGCTGTTTACTACGAATCGACAAAGCTGTTTTTTCGAGCTGGGATGTTGATGTAGTTGTCTTTGTGGTTTAAGTCAGTCTGGCTTTTTAATGATTGTAATTCCGACAGACTGCATCAGAGTCCCTTTAGAGGAAGGTGGTAGATACAGAAACATATGGATGAGCTATGGAACTTTTGATGCAAACTATGACTGTTTAAATGAATGGAATATGGTCCGGGTGCGGTAAAAAAAAACAACAACTCTAATAGTAGAATTATACTATTTTATTCAGCCAACGTTTCGCCCCACGTTGCAGGGCTTCTTCAGGGCTGTTTTGACGGCAGTCAAAAATAAAGTGAATGTTTAATGACTGTTTAACTTAGTCCTAAAAGCTGTTATTCATTAATTAGCTTTTTTTCATGTTATTTACAATTAAGATAAAATTATCAAAGTATGTATTTCTTGTTCAATTGATTGAATTTGATTTCAAAAGTAAATATTTGAATAAGATCCTCATTTCGTAAAAATAATAAAATATAAATCCACATCTCAATTAGGCTTGAAGTCACTCGCCTTAAGAAACTAGGCTCAGATATACAATAAAACAGAATCCGGAAGAATGAGATCGTATGATCACGCCTCCTTCATCTCTTAACCTCCTGGCACTCTGGATAGGTTATTTGAATGAGCTGGTACAACTTGGACTAAATTTGTGGCCGACCTGTCCAGTGTCCATTTTTAGGCATAAATCAAATGACGTTTGATCCTTCAAGATTGTTGTAATCAGTCTAATTAATGAACCCTAGCTGTTTATTTTTGATCAAAAAATACCATAAATACACATTTATAAAGATAATACATAAATGGCATAATAGGCTACTTCCAGTGGTGTAGAAAAAAAATTTATAAAGATAATATAAAAGTAAATTAATGTCTAATAAAATCAACAAGTATCTGATAAACATTCTAGAACATAAATTGAATTTATAAGTTATAGCACCTCCTATGAGGTAGATATAACTACCTTTCCTTTCATTTTGCCTAGCTTTATTTTGTATTATATCACTCAAAATTTACCTATATAGAGAAAAAAAACATTACCGATTGCTGGTTAATCTCGGAGTAAACTAGTTGTAATATTTTTTGCCTCCCTGGAACACAAAAGCGTGTGGTTACCAAGGTTTGTGAATATCTTCGATTTCGGGAAAGTAGGATCCGGTTTTAGATTTGGCCTTATTTTCAGTGAACAATGATCCTTTCATTGTATCCCAAACCCTCTAATCCACATTGGCACCCTTGAAGAATTCTGCTAAAACTAGAGGATTAATATGAATTCCAATAAATCCCACCAAATCACACTTACCCTTCGTCTTACCCCACAGTATCCTTTAATAATACCCCACTTATCCCCGTTGAACAGATCCGTTACTTAGGACTTCTGGACAAACGACTGACATGGAATCCTCATACAAGACTGAAAAGACAGGAACCTGTTCGTAAATTCCGACTATTACAAAATTTACTAGACAAACGATCTAAATTGCCAATCCATTACAAAAGACTGATCTACATGACTATTATAAGGCCTATCTGGAGATACAGAGTTGAGCGATAGGGCTCCACTAAACCATCCAATTCCTCCCGAATCCAATCCTTAAAGTCCAAAATCCTTAATGCTCCTTACTTTGTCACAAATCAAATCATCCATCAGGACCTCAATGTCCCAATTGTTGCAGATTTGGCCAGAAACAGATACCATTCCTTCCATGATAAACTTCCCAAACACCCAAACCAACTCGTTTCTAATCTCTCTTCTCTTTCATTACCTAATAATACTCCTAGGCGTCTGAAAAGAAGATGGCCTTGAGATCTTCTCCTCTAAAAATGTTTTTGGAGTTCTATCAATAGGTAGATTCTCCACGTTTGTATATCGCTAACGGCAAATTTACTTTGATGTATATATATTTGTACAGTTGTAAATAGCAATAAATAAATTATTAAAAAGAAAAAAAGAAATGGCCTAACCTATCACTAAAAATTTTGCTATTCAGAGACTAAAAAAATAATATACTCAGAGTAAACTAGTTCAATGCAACCGTTATATTTGTTCTATAAAATCTTAGTAATCTTTATCTCCTAACCGACAGATAATTCCAGGCTGACTTCATCATTAATAATTACCCGAGATAATAACGTAAATACAGATATTTCACCAGAGATATCCAATATCATACTTCCCACTACTACCCAAGATTCATATATATATCTCGATAACAGACAAATGCCTGCTGTGTCCCGTGGTTTCATCCGGATTAAAGTTTCATTATAAATATCGGTTTCAATGCAATGTTAAGAAAAAAATAATTAATAAACAACAATCTTTATTTATGAATGAACTATTAATAACACAATGTTGTATGAATGATAATTTAGTTATAGTTTTTTAAAACTAATTTTTTCCCTGATCTTTTTCATACACATGATGAATGAACATTGACTTTTTGTCATTGTACATTGTACATGTTCAAGTGATTATGCGAATAATATCCAAAAATTTATTTCAAAAATCAAAAGCATCAATCATTAAAATACACCTTCAGTTTGATGGCTGTAAAGAGATAACCCAAAGTCAAGTATTTTTGCTAATATTGGTCCGATTCATATAATATTTTTGTTTTGTCATGTATAGAATTTAATGATCTTTAAAAAGAGATGCTATAAGATGACGTATAGTTTTCGAGTTACTTGAAGAAATATATATTTTTTAGCAAATATTGGTTAAGAACACTTTTTCAAACCGACCCTCGATGCACATCTACAGCGTAAGACGGACCAAAATAAAAAAAATCAGTTTCATAGGAATTGTGGTTATGACTACATACCTAAGTAAACTGTACATTATACCTTAGCTATATCATACTGTTTGGTTCCTGGGGGTCATAGCACCATTCTTTGAAGATTAAAGACTTCCCCAATAGACGACCTATCTAACACAAAACAGATTATCAAATTGGCCAAACAGTTCCTGAAATCATTCAAACGAACAAATTCTTTTTAAATATCAATTGTCATCACCCTTTTAAACGTTTCCTTTTTTAAATTTCTTATTTTCACCCATCCTGATAACTTATAACGTATTCTTAACCTTCTTGTAGTTTCATCATCTTTCTAACGTACTTTTATAACTCAGTATTTTACTGCTTGCGCCGCTATCCTCACTTGGATTTCCGATCTCCTTCCAAGCAGGTTTATTTTATTCTCTTTTTTCTTATCTATCTTTTACATCATTCTCTATTATTTAACTATTTTTCCTTACGTTCACCAGATATTATTATTGTCATATTTTCTAATCACTTCTTTTGTCTTACTTATCTTTATATTTTGTTTCTTTTTGTTTTTCCCCGTAAATTTAATTTTTAAATTATTATTACTAAACTTCTTTCATTCTTTTTTTTTTTATATTAATTTTCATTCTGTACTGCTATTTACTTTAATCATTATATGTATCCTTTTATTCATTGGTTGTTATCTGCATTTTTGTTCTTAGCCCTGGGCGAAGGCTAGAAATTCTGGCCGAAACGTTAACACTAATAAATAACTTAATTGTGTTATATTCTGACCGCATCCCAACCACCTTCTCATCATTATTTAAATACCAAAAATTTTTTTAACTCGTATTTTTTTTTTTTATATTTGTACAGTCAACACATAAACAATAAATAGTTTTTCTTATCAAAATCTAACAAAAATGGTAGAGAAATTACTATAGATACCATAAAGCCAATCAATATATCATCCTGTTAAAAATTCATCACCTGTATTGATTAACTAACCATTAAACATTAAATGAGATGCAAATACCAACTTATATTTTAAACATTCCAGTCATAATGATATTAAAAAAAAAAATCTACTATTTGCTGATCATGAATATGAAATCACTACAATGGTAAATATGATATTCAAATTAAAAAAAAACAAAAAAAAAACTGATCAAAAAAGTTTTACTTACCTCCCTCCTGCGTTGCCATGATCCGTGTGAAAAGTGGGTTAATTCTATCAGCATTTCATTGATTTTCGAAAACATTTTTCGAAGGCAACGATTTTTATAATTCTATTTCTATAAGAAATAGAATTTTATTCAGGTGTGAATAATACATTTTAATCAATAATACAATAGTTTAACAAAAAATAAAACAGCTTAAATTGATAGGATAGGAAGAGATCGGCTGTTACCGATTTTACAGTCTTTGAACTTCTAATTCAAATTAGTTCAAATTTACTCATTTTTATCACTATTAAGAATGCAAAATAGTTATTTCAAATAAAAAAATTAATTAAAGGGACTTTAAAGGAAATTTTTTGGGGGAAATTCACCATTTAAGCCACGTCAAAATATTTCAATAAGGATCGAGAGCGTTAGAGCCATTTTTTTTGGAAATCAAAAAAATGGATAAATTTTAGTATACAAAATGGCACTTCTGGACGGTCGATTTTATCAAACAAGTTGCTGTAATATCCCGGACATACAACCAGCCTAAATATGCGATTTCAATTTCGAACGACATTGAATTTTTGAGCTAGGCTGTTCACACAGACACATAGACCATTTGTGGTACGTGTATTTGGACTCCAGAGACCTCAAAACTGAATTTTTGCCAAAAACACAAATTCGAAATTTGTCACGATCGCAATACTTTCCCTTAAAACATCTTAAATATACAGGTAAATGAAAGTAATAAACATATAATTCCATTAAGATTCAAATTCGAAACACAGTGATTTTTCGCCAATACCATTCTATTCGTATAGTGTACTAGGTTTCAGTTCTTGACTACTTACGGCACAATAATGAAAAAAACAAACGACCAACTAAGAATATTTTGTAAAGAGTTTATTTAAATAGGAGCGACGATAAATAAAATAGGACGTATTGGAAAGATAAATATTATCCAAGAGGCTGAGGGACTGTTGCTAAGAGGATTGCTTGCTATCTCGGTTTATTTACCCGCATTCCTATCACCTCCTATTTCGGGATATGCTAACCTTCGCGGAAAAATTCAAATGTTTGTACTTCCCATTTCTTTTCACAAAGGCCAGCTGTTCTTTTTTAAACATGGATATATGGCGGAGGATGTTTACTCTTCGTCCGGACGCGCCCTTATTCGCAGCACGGCATTAAGATAATATAGTCAGCCCAGAGATTTAAAACATACTATTCCGTATTTACTACTCCCTGGCAGTTTATTTAGGAAAACTATAGTAATCTAATGCAGTTACTAACCAGAAAACATTGGAGGTGGCGGACCTACAGGCTTCCATTCCCGATAGAACTAAATAGAAATGAAAAAAAAAATGTCAGTAGTCCAAATGATAAATAAATATTGGAATTTTGATCACATATTATATACGCATATAATATGCGTTGTCAGAGTCTTATAGCTCCTCTGGCCTGCTCAACCAGTCTTTCCTACTGGATTCCATCTTCTGTCATGATGGTAGTTATTCCTAGCTTTCGGACCTCTAACATTGTCACATGTGAGTCATACATAACTTTTAATCGACTTTTGTGTCATCCATCCTGCTAAAATTCCCTAACCTTTTTAAACGCTGCATTTTACTACACATGGACACCTTAACTTCCTGATACTGTTAGTATATTTCTGTTTTACCCCTCACTCTACATCTTCTTTTATTGGTCCAAGGATCCGTCTGAGAACGTTTCATTCATAACCTGTCCACTTTTTTGCAGCATTTTGTGAAGTCCATGCTTCACTTATACACGTTATAACAGGCCTAATAAGTGCCTTGTATAGCTTGGAGGTTCTTGGCTTAACGATAAGGCTCTACTCAGCAACCTGCTTCTTGATAGAGCAGCATTACACCGTGTGAGGGTATAATTACTGACAGCACATGCTGTGTGATGGCTTCTTTCTTCTTAATGCCATTATTTTAGATTTTACCTGAATAACTTTAAGACTCACACGCCAAGCTTTAACATTAAGCTTGACAAATTCTTGCTTTATGCAGGTACGGAAGCTTCCAATTTCCATTACATCAGCATATGGAGTATATATAAATAATATTTGGGTCATCTTATTGCATATGGTTCCTCATGTGTCAAATTAAGCTCGCTTCCCAATGCTTTGGAGGACGAAGTTAAATAAAAGGGGGAACTTATGGTTCTCCTTGCCAAGTTTTACATATGAGTACAAAGATGGAGGAAATTCCTATTTACTTCAACATAAAACTAGGCAAGAAGTATTTGGGATCTCCCAAATTGTTGGGTTCGGGTCCAGAAGAATAACATATCGAAACGTAGGTGGGATGATTGCACTAAGATTAATCTAAGGGATTTAGATTTAGAAGGTGTCTTTACATTTCGACTATCATTAGTAGTATCGGCATCGAACCTATAAGATCGATAAGATTTCATAATATTAATATTATAATCTAATATATGATTATATATCATAATGTTATATATTAATATTATAACATGATATATTTGATTATACAAAATAATCTTCAATATTCATTTAACATTGAAAACATTGAAATTATAATAAATTAATACGTGAATAAATCATTTTGATATTCTTTTTAATGGACATCTTCAGTAGATTTAAACTGATTTCATTAATATATCAAACCTAACAATAATGTAATATTGATAAAGGAAATTTCACATTTTAAATTTAATGAACACGTTCATCAATTTTAATCCAGACAGAATTACTGAAATATCTTTTTAAAATTGTGTTTAAGATAATAGAAATTTCTTAAACAAGGGATATTTCATATAGCTAACAAGAGAATCTAGGATTTTTTCAAATTGCTTTTTATGAAATAGGACCTTCATAAAAAGGAAATGGAAAAAAATTCCACACTCTTACTTTGGCAATCAAAAATAATAATAATATCAAACATAATACTAAAAAAACACACATTATATTTCATTTAAAAATGTAAAGAAATAATTTATTTTTCTACCTTCGGACTCAAGTATTGTTTATAGAGAATTTCATTAGTCATTAGGAATTTATTTTGGTTAGGACGAGAAAACCACTTTAATGTGACAAGGTGATTTAGGATGTTGGGTTTACCAATCCTCCTTTCTTGGAAGGCCGTTGGAATAGACACGAGTGTTGCTGAGCCAGGGAAGGACACACAGAGAGACCCACCGCGAAGCGAGGGCGGATGTCGAAAAAAGAAGACATTCAGAGTGGCATTAGACAAAGTGCCTAGTCCCAATGGAGATGAGATGTTACGTCAGCGGGTTTCGAAAGCGTCTATTGCCTGTAAGATGTGGGCCACTGTGACGGCTGCATTTGTATGCTGTGTAGTTGGTCCTGTACTTCTAGCAGTCTGCATCCCGCCACTACATCATCACTTCTTTCAGGAATCTACTCTAAGGTTTTCAAAGACAGATAAAATAATATACATATATGTGTTTAATATATATATTTTTCAATACATTTTCAGAATTTGTTAGCAGCATACTATTTTTACTGTAAAGTAACAGATTCTAAAAGAAAACTTTATTTATTCAACCTATGTTATACCCTTAATTGGGTTAAAAAATGGTGGTTGAGGGTGATTCTCACCAAATCACCTTGCACAACCATTGGTCTAGTAATAATACTTCCTTCCGTACCCCTGTCCCTTCATGGGTTGTAGCGGTACAGATTTTAATTTAAAATTGTTTTCACCTTTATTGCTTAGTATCACGTTCTGTCATGTACACTCAGACATTGGTATTACAGACAAGAGACCACTTTCACATCATATTTCAAAGAGATAAATACAATATTCACTCACTCACTCACTGTTGGGCGCTACAGTTCTTGTAGGACCTGGGCCTCTGGCACCACTCTTTCCCATGCCTCGCGGTCTCCACCGAGACTCCCATTCCTCTCAAATCGTCCTCCAAACCATCTAGCCACCGACGCCTGGGTCTGCGCCTTTTCCTTTTTCCTCCTGGTGCACCATTTAGTACCCTTTAGGTAGCCTGCAGGGCTCCATCCTTTCAACATGTCCCACCATCTTAGCCTGCTCTTCTTAATAGCACAGAGGATATCAGGCTCTCCATACAATTCCTTTATTTCGTCATTGTTTCTGATTCTCCACCTGTGCTCCTCTTTAACGGCTCCAAAGATCTTTCTTAGGACTCTTCTCTCCCAAACTAGTAGAGCTCTTCTATTTTCCTTGGTTAGAGTCCACGTCTCACTACCGTACATTACCGCTGGTCTAATTATAGTTTTGTACAACAAAAGCTTTGCTTTCCTAGAAAGACTTTTGTATCGGAGATCTTTTTGCAGGGCATAGAAACATATGGTTCCTGGTACCATTCTGCCCTTTATTTCTACTTCTAAATTATTGATCTCCGTCACAACTCCTCCCAGGCACTTGAAAGTACTGCAGCTGTGAAACATGTGTCGATCGCGAAGACAATTATGGCGATCGTCGATCGTTCGCAATGTCTTGAGTGGAATTCCGTGTACCATGAACTTTGAAGCGATTGTAGTAACTGACAGCCTGGCACTGTGATCTCCGCCCACCCAGCACAATATGTTATGACTTATGTGTTACACTTGTCGCCGGACGAACTGCGTGAACGCAATAATTACGACTCCATTCATCGAATAACACTGTTAGTTAGCTCAAATATTTGGTAGTGTCATACAATATCTTATTTTCATTTGAATTAACAGTATTATTAATAATTATTTATCCTCTGTGACCACGTTGAGTTTCAATTTTTCTTCTGTTTAAAATGTCTTACATTGTAAAATGAGAGAAAAATAATGTTATCGTGCAAAATATATTGTAACTTTAACATACATATTATCAATATGAACATATCTATATTAGATTTTAATATACTTGTATTGCTGTCCCTGATCGTAATATGCAGGATTGTTACTATTTCTCTCAATGTAACGGAGATTATTGCCGTAGTCCATGAGATTTAAAATTCCCTCAAACTGCACTTCTAACTGTAGTTCATTGTCAAGTCCAACCTGAATCATTATTACATACCGATATCAGATGGCTAGGCATAGATAAATGTATGCAGCGATTTCGCGATTTATTGCCTGATATTATACATTTTCTTCACGAACAAGATGGAAACTGTGAAAATTTAAATGATCAAACTTGGCCTAGTGACTTAGCATTTCTTACCGATTCTACTTAAATATTAAGAGATTTAAATTTAGAATTACAAGGTAAAAATAAACTAGTAATTGATATGATCAGCTGCATAGACGCATATAAAACCAAATTTATTTTCCTAATAGAAGATCTGTTACAAAATAATCTCAATTATTTTCCAAATATGGCGGATAATCTACAAAAAATAAAAATATTAATTATTAGATCGACTATTATGTCGCGGAAATCCAAAAAGTAATTAAAGATTTTGAAGTAAGATTCCAGGATTTAGAAAGAGTTAAAGAAATTGTGGAATTTATATAATTTCCTTTAAAAAAAAGATTTATGTGTGAAACGCTTTAGCCAAAAAAATTCAGAACTATTTCATACGCCATTACAAAATGAAATTATAACTTTACAAACTGACATAATCTTACAAGCTATGAAATTTGAAAATTATTTTTGGAAATAAGTCAACCGAGAAAAATATCCCAGAATTACCAAATGTAATGAATATATCCATTCTTGTTTCGGATCTACTTAAATGAATTGGCATTTTCATACTTGAAGCTAACAAAGACTAAACAACATTCTGTCCTCATTGATTCCCATACTGAAGACTAATTATTATTATCTTTGTCAGGGTATGAACCTAATTCCTTGGATAGAGACATGCAAACTCAGTCTTCTCATTATTATTAAGACAACAAAGTAAATTCTAAACCTTGATCTCTAGCTGCTCTGAATTAATAAATATTGTTAATGATTATTCACGTTCTTATAATTTCCCAAGACGTGAGGTTTTTGGCTCTTTAAATAATTATTGTTGTAATATATAGGAAGATGGTCAGGGTTGCGGTGACCGCAACCCTGACCATCTTCCTATATATCAATTTTAACGGTCAACTATATATACATATATACAATTATTGTTGTAGTTTTTACCTAGGTACGTAATTACATAGATAAGCCGTATATCTGTATTTCAGTACAAGGTCTACTCAGCGAGCAATTGATAGATTAGCAAAAAGTATGTCATATTATTCTTTCACGATAAATTTAAAAAAAACAAAACAAAACGCGAAAGTGAAATATTGAAATAATATGATAAGCCTTACTGTGGTACTTTTTATAACAAATTTTTGATATTTACAAACAACTTATACATTAGGGTGTAATAATCTAGATGTTGATCGCCCTGAATAAAAATCTAATCTACATTGAAGTTGATAAAAAAATTAAATTGCATTTTAAGTTAGTAAAAATCTATCTAGAATAAGAGTCGGAAAATGTTTCTTTTTAGGTACCGCATGCACGGAATGCTGCTATCAAAAGTTGGGCCTTGAAATTTATTTTCTTCATGAGCCTTTATCTTGAAAATTTAATAAGTGAAAAAAAAAATTCAAAAATAGTTTTGAACTTATATTTTACTTCTCACTGGAATGCACCTCATACTAAAATAAAATGAATAAACATAGTATGCATTTCACACCCCGTATTTCCCTTTAGACTTATCCTATGCCAAGTCGATCGCGAAACACTTTTAAGATAAAAAGCAGATCTTATATACTGTAAAGGTGGCCACCCCTGCTGTAGAGTATTTATTGGTTACATACGAAGCATTGACAATTGTTCCAAGGACTTTAAACTGAAAGGATTTAATGCGTTTGATGTAGGAATTTCAGCTGTCTCCCACAGTGCTAATCCATAAGTAAAGACAGATTTTATTATCGTGCTAAATTGTGGATTATTGTCAGTTGAAAGACGAGAATTTCTATTTAGCAGTCTATAACATTCTAAGGGAAGTGCAACGTTGCATAAGACTATGATGTTAAAAGATAATCTAAGGTTTGAAAATGGCATAGTCTGACTTGTCTTTTTTTATTATGAAACCTAAAAAGAATTATAATAATATTATTAATAAAACAGTTTCCAGGATTAATTGTGGTCATTTTTAATCAATAGCTGATCGTTTAGTAAACGTATCTGAACAACAATTTAAAATCTATTTTTGGTTGAGGAAAAGGAAAATATTTATTTTAATAACACTAAGCTTCTATTACCTACGCAACTTGGAACAAATACTATGCCACGTAACGGAAAAACGTAGTAACCTCTGTCGTGATGAGCATCATCCGGAAAAAAATTTGAGCATAACTGTTTCCTGTTCCAAAAATAAGAATTCATCAGAAGCTACCGAGAACAACTTTCTTCCCGGGAACAGAGGGATTTCCAAAAGGAGTCGTATCAGGACGTTACAGCATATCCTTCAACAGAGATAACGCTTATCAACCACGAATTCGACTGCTTGTTATAAGAAAAGAAATTGTTAAAAAGTGGTGTAATTAATTGGGATATATATGTCAGATAAAGTTTATCACCCTCCTCAAATATCTGATAAGGAACAGTTATTTCACAATGATTTGATATGGGATATTTTTTTTTAATATCTAGAACCAATAAATAGTTAATGACTAAGCCAACCCACCTTTTTTTTTGTCACAAATAAACAGATAAATTATCAATCCTTACAATCAGAAATGATAAGCTGAAGATGAAGCGATCATTATCTAGGAATGCATAAAACAGAGAGTTCACGATTACAAAACATTAAAAAATGTTTCGATAAGGGCTAGATCTTAAATGATTATTAATTCATTTTTAATATACACGAGGAGTTTTAATAGGAGTAGGAGTTTTAGTTACAGCTTAAACAACTACTAAAAAAGAATAAATATTAAAAACGATGTTTTACTGAATTTATATTGTTGTCTAGATTATTTTTAGCTAAATGTAAGAAAAATTAGTGTTAATAATATCCCTTTACGGTAATGGTTCCCAACCGGTTCGCTTCAAGTATTTTTTGAGAACTTACTCTTAAAACTGTTCTATTATTTATTTATCGTGATGTTTTAGTGTTAACTGAATGGGTTTAACTGGTAAAAAAATTATAAAATGTTCCTGAATGCACTTTTATGTAAACTCATTTCCAACCAAAAATAATGTCCATGGTTCAATTTCTGACTTAGTGGGGACCAGACTTCAATAGTTTGGGATATAATCTTCTTGAAATGGCCCTGTAACTTGATTTAACGTATAATTAAAATCCTAGAAGTAATTTAGATTATGTGGTCAGGTTGTCTACTAATAATATCTTCCTACATACTACCAAGATTTTTGAGATTTTGAGTAACACCAAAAGCGATGAAGAAGCAACTTTCATTATCATTCTGCAGAGACAATTGTTATCTTTGATGACTAAGAAAGAAAAATAATTTCTTCCTCATAAAAATAAAGACAAGTGATCAAAATGTCACTACGAAACTAGCGATTAGTGTCCAAACAGTTAAATACTTTGTACCAATTGCGGTTATTAATCATACTATGTGACAAAATATTCTATCAAAACTTCATAATTATATTAATATCTAGTTGCCTTGGCTATTTAAAATTGGTAAATAGACTGATACAAAAAATAATGAATCCCAAAATCAATTTTTTTTTCACTGAAGAGACGCTGTTGTCATAAAAATTCTTGAATTCTAGTGTTAGAAGATAACGTTTCATATTCTAGATAACCCACTCAATTTTTTTTTAGTTATTTCGTGGTAGTGATAGTATATCGTGGTAGGTAGTATTATTCAAGATAACAGTACTCACTATTCGCTGAGGGTCGTATATTCTTCAATACAGCAACTTCTAGGAAACCAAAAACTCTTAAAATTTTATACATCTTCTATTCATAAATTAGTTGACGTTTTAGACTACATCTTGTCCATTTTCAGACCCAATCCATTCATTTATTAAATATTGTCATTACATTTTTAATATATGACTTAATGCGTTGGGTTTGAACATGGTTAAGATTATACCCCAAAGCCCAACTGCGTTAACATCATATAATTCATAAATAAAAAGACCCATGAAGTTTAAAGAGTGATTTCTCAGATCTTGATATAAAAGATCATTTGCGTATTTAGACACTATCGATATTATGAACTTATCTGGATTACCGCCCACTAGAAATCAGAAATTGTCAAAAACACTAGTTTCAGTTCAGACTGAATCACCAACTTTGAGTTTATTTCCATGATTCAATTATTGGGTAAAAAGAGCTACTTTAATAAATAAAGAGTTATTTAAATCACTCACTGAAAATGTTAAAAAGTAAATCAATCAGGTCGAGTGATTCAGTTAACTAAGAAAATAATCTTTAAATCAATTAGTGTGCTAATTGTCCTTGTAATTGCACAATAATCGATAGTTTGGTTTGTACTTAGTATTCAAACCACACGTAAAACACATGTGATGAGACACTTATGTAATCTGCAGTTCGCATTTTCTTAAACTTTAAAAGGTGCTAAACGTAAAGATAAGTTTTGAATGGAAACCAGTATTTATAATTATGTAAATTCCATAAAACTAAATAAAATAAAATATACAAAAATAATTATCATCGATTATAATACGTTTTAACAATATTAGCATCAATTTATAAATAACAAACAATATATAAAAAAAAGGGATTGTGATTAAAAAGCCAAAATGGGAAATAACACAAATATATTAATTAAGTACTTAGACTACTCGAGAACTAGCCATTTTTTTTAATAAAGTTTATTTTATAATCTATGATTTCAAAAATAAACTCTTCCTAAAAATCTGTTATAAATTATGATTTATTAATGACTAAAGATGCACATCAACTGTGAAGAATAATTTATAAGGCGGGATTACACTTAAATTTAGATTACACAAGAAACATATTAAAATCTGAGAACAATAAGGGCAGTTTTA
This sequence comes from Halyomorpha halys, assembly GCF_000696795.3. Classification (NCBI taxonomy): domain Eukaryota; kingdom Metazoa; phylum Arthropoda; class Insecta; order Hemiptera; family Pentatomidae; genus Halyomorpha; species Halyomorpha halys. The sequence goes on from NW_027105549.1 coordinate 15,896, forward strand.
AACACTTCGATATGGAAACATGTATGTTCTTCCTTACTTATTTTTGTAACTACAATTCATTTTCTTTTAATGTATTCTACTTTATGGCATAATTGGAAGAAGATAGTTGACCGTATGAAGAAGATTGGAGAAAGATACTTTTCTTTCACTATTTTGATGCCTTCATTGACCGCCACCCGGACTATCTTCCTCTAATTTACGGTATTATGTATAACAACCACGCTTCAAATTGATACAATACCATTTCATTTTGATCCACTAGTTTCCTAAAAAAAGGTATGTAATAAAAATTTTATCGTGAATGAAAATTTGTCTGGCGGTCCAGACTCGTCCAGCCTCGATAACTGAGAAAAGGACTCACCAACCTAGAGTACAGTTAATTTTTTTTTTTAATTTCAACATTTTGAGTATTTTTAATTCTACATAAAACTCTAATGACAAATAGTCCCAACTAGGGTTTGTCATTTTGGAGAAAATTATGAAATTAGAAAACCGGTTTTTATTATATCAGGCTTTAAAAACGATTAAGCCTAGTTCGGTTGCAAGTGAGAAGGTATTTTATATTTCGGGGAATTTTGTGAATAAACTAAGGACACGGCTAAATAGCAAATCAATAGACGTCCTCTGTTTTCTGAAATCTTATTTCATTAAACAAAAAAATAAATAGAATATTCAACTTTGTATTAAAATTGCCCGGAATAGAAAATACACGGTCCTTTGCTTAATTGTCTTTAAAACTAAAATTGATTTTAATAAGTATGTATGCATAAACTTTATTTACTCTTGTCTTTCGTCTTTGATTATAATTTATATTATATAATACACAGTTATATATTTTCTAATTGTTTTTAATAAGTATCAATCTGTACCTAATAACATTGTTTTTTAAAAAAATAATATTTTATAAAATTATTGTTATTATAAAAATATTAAAATATATTGTTTTTATTTATTCGAACCCTTTGCTGAATAACTCGTTTCACTGTTATAAAAATATTTACATCCTTATATGTGAAAATTATGCATAAACAAGGAATAATTGTTTTTAAAGTTATTTAATCCTGGTCAACTATTATTTCTTTGTTCTACTAAATTGGATAAAAAAATTTTACTATAAATAAAATTGAACAGTAAATAATTTCAGTCAAAAACTGCTTTTAATCACTCTAAATTTTTGTGTTAAAATTTTTTGTTCGAATTACAGAATATTCGAGCAAAAACATTTTTTATAAAAATTCGAAACCGGTTAAAACTGGTTTTCTGGAAAAATTACTATTCGAAAACCGGTTTTCTAAAATGTCGGTTTTTGTATAAACCCTAGTCCCAACCTACCAAAATAGTTCATATCCTAGGATCAAAATACACAACTAATTGAATAAATACTACAATATTTATTAGATTTGAGAAAGGATCTGGTGTGGGATAAGTCTTTGAAAAATAAGGGGGAGAGAAGGGAAGGTTGGGATGTGGGATGTTGTAGGTGATTGGATATTTGGATGCGGGATAGTTCTTACATAAATACAATATTTATTCTTCAATTCAACAGTAAAACATTAATGAACATTAGTCACGTTAGGACTAATTTTTGTAGACTTTTATATATAGTTAAAAAAAAAATTAAAACTTGAAACAGAAGTTGCAGTAATGATGCAATTTTAGTAGTTGTGTCCTTTCTTTTTCCAATCCATGTTTGTTTTGTAATGAAAAGACATAAATTGCTATTAAAATCACTAATAATTCAATATTGACTTACATTCACCACCACCAATTGTACAATGATGAAATTTTGGAACACATTTACGAATATATTTGATAATTCAAATTATCAGAGGTTTGTTTTTAGCCATACATTACACAGTAAATATAGAATTAACCTTCTAAAGAACCGTACCTATCTGTCAATAAATGAAGAATAAATAATTAATACGGTATACACGTGCAATGGAGCATAATTATTCTTTATTTGTTTATACAAACGTATCGGACGAGGATTATATTAAGGATCTTGAAAATTACTTATAACTTGATCTATTGGAAGATTACTATTACTATTATTATGTGAACAGCATTTTTAGGCATTAGGGTCACGCTTTATTAGAGTGGTGCCTACCGGAGGGATTGGAAGGTATGAATTCCTACAGGAAGGGAGAACCCCAATGTTTCTATCGAAAGGGGATCTATTGTCAATAAAAGTAAAAAAATGGAGAGAAAATATATAGAGGAAATAATGTTTCTATCTTATCTTCAAACCTTTAGTTTCGGTATTCTAAATCTTTTTTAATCTAGTAGATACTACTTGTATGAAGTAGTATACTACTTGCCTTCAACCTAATGCCAGGCACTCCTTCACTTTTGAATCGCTAGTTTCATCATAGTGGACTTAAAATAATGATAAATAAAACATAATTAACTAAAACGAAAGTCTATAGCAGAAATTAAAGTTGAAGTAGAGGGTGGCCGAAACAACAGTTGTGTTAGTTAATTTTTAATAATTAGTCTATGGATTTGATGATGCTGGTGGTGATGGTTGTATTGATATATAGGTGTGGACTTACTCCACGGCTCGATTATCCTCTCTTGATTTCAATATTTCCTCCCTCCTTCTCCTCCTTCACTGTTCCAGGAGGCACTTCAAGGTGTCTCTACTCACTCATTTTTCTAGTAGAAGACTGATGAAGAAAAATAAATGGCTGCCTCTGGCCAAGGCTTGCTAGTAAGTGGGAGTGCTTTAGTTTTCTCGGCCACATGGGGCGCTGGTGTTACGATTAGCCATATGTTTCAAGGTTGTCTCAAGTCTTCGATTTGAACGGAACACTACTTATATTATTAATATTACTTATATCATAATATTATATTATGAATTATTTTACTTCAAATAATTTTAAATATGCAATTAGATCCTATTAGTGTGAATAAATTATTATATTGGCGTTGAAAATGTTTTATACTTAACTAATCAGTCCAGTTCCCAACGAGCTACCTTGCTGCAGGATGTGTATCTGACTAGCAATATATATATATACAAAATATATTTCTGGTTGACATTAAAATGAGGACAAGGAAAATATTTATTTTAATAACACTAAGCTTCTGAAGTCTACAAAACCACGCAATATTATTGAATAACTACCATGCTATCTAATGGAAAATATAAAAATATTAGTTACTGTATTTTTTTTATAATATTTAGGCCAACATGGTAATAACGGCTTCCTATTCATATAATCATTTAATGCGAATAAACTATTTCACAGGCTTGCAAAATGTTTTTTTACAAAACAACTAATCAGCCTAGTCCATTTCCCAACAAGCTACATAGTCAAGAGGATGTGTGTCTCAGTTACTAACCCAAAAAAACGACAGGAGTTTGTCAACTGTCTTTTCAGGAGTTATTTGTATGCAGAGGACTCCAAAGCCGAAGACTTTAGCATTCAGAGAAGATCGAGAGCTACGACTGTTGAACGACTCCCAGAGACAGTTGGAAGCTAAGCCGCGGTTTACGATTTACCGTTCCTCGGTTCCTTGCCAATAACGACACCACAGCCTGCACCACTTGCCGTTATGTCCAGGGGAACTGGGTCTGTGTAGTGTTGTGGCTAAGATGTCTTCGCCTGCTTGTTCTCTGTAGTTGAGAAAATATATTTGTATATTACATTATAATAATCCACACGTTCATATCGCCATTCTACTTAAAGAAAAATTGGGACATAAGTAAAGAAGCTATTTATCAAATTACTACTTAAATTTCTTCAACTTATCTTCTAATCAGTAGTTGTTAGACGAAATGGTGACACGTATAATATTGTTAAGTTAAAACAAATAGGTTTTCGAATAAAATAATTGTTGAAAAGCTATTATTAATTATTAAAAATCAACCTCAATGATTGAGGTAAAAATTCTTAGGACCACATTAAACCCACATTGTTTAAAATAAAATTATATAATAATAAAAAAAAAATTTCTATTTGTAACATTCTATTCTAAATATATATTTATATAATTCTTCACATTTTAGCGAAGTTTTGATCCTTTCCATTGGCCATTTTCAAACCATTTTTTTCTACACCTCAGTCATATTAGTAAAATTATATATTTTCATAAATACCACTTCGAGAAGTATTTAAAATAGTTTTAGGTCATCCCTCTTGATTTTTTTGTTTTTTTTTACATATTCTTTTAATTTTAGAAAAGTTGGTCTCACTCAATCTCCACTTGTCTTCAACACTAGTGATGCGGCTGGGAGAGAAGCGCTGGGATTTCCTAGAGGCCTGCTTTGCCTCGGTTTCTTAGGTTCGGTTTACGTTTAAGTTTAAGTTTAAGTTTGGTTCGGAGTTCTTAGACCTTAATGTAAATGTTGAATACAGGTGCTAATGCGTATCTATTTCAAAGAAAAAAAAAACTTGTGGTTTGTCAATTTTTTTCCATTACACAATTTCAAACTCACAAAGAAACTACTATTTATTGTACTTTATTGTTTACATAATATAATATAGATCTCATTACAGAAATAAACAACTATAATACATAAGATCATGATGAAATTATTAATTGTTATATATCATCAGGGAGGTTGTTTTTATGGCGAAGGTCAGGTGAGGCGTCATCTCACCCTTCACTCCAATAATAGAAAACTGGGAAAGTTGGTAAATTTGAGAACTCCGAAAAGTGTGGTAAAATATTACTACAATTAAAATTGCTTATAAACGCTAACCCTAATCATTATGTAGCTCAACAATGGCCTATGGACAATATCAGCCATTATAACAAATAGAGTATCAGATGTCAGGACATTTCCAGAAGAATCTTTATCTATCCATATAGGCTCTGAAAGAAGCAGGAGTAATGCAATGATGCAGGAGGTGAAATCCTTTAAATTAATGAGTAACAATGAAATATATATTCATAATGAGATGTAGATAGTTGACCGTAGATTAATGCTTGAAGAAGTTTATCGGGGGGTGCGGTCAGCAAAGAACAAC
>NW_027105549.1:20974-33824 GCF_000696795.3 Halyomorpha halys
GCTTCCCGTCCCCTTTACACGCCACTATCCCTGATGAAGACCTGAAACTCAGGTCGAAACGTCGGCATAAAATAAATAAATATTGTTTTGTTTATTTATGTTGTTCTTTGCTGACCGCACCCCCCGATAAACTTCTTCAAGAAATATATATTCGTTTTTTAATACATATTGATTGTTTATTTCCCTCCAGAATTGTTTGATAACATTGAATATTATAATGAAGTAGTTAAATAAAAAAACTAGTTGGATACGTGGATGACATCGCCATCTACAGCAGCGCGTTAACTCCACCCATGCAACAGGCCGAAGAGGTTTGTAAACTTCAAATTTACAAGAGCATACTCCATCCAGCGCTCCTATACGGTGCCCTCTTGTTCATACACCTCAAACATGGTACATACCAACATCATAACAAGATTATTACTACGGAATCTGTACATATTGTAGATACTCGTAGATTTAGGCCTAGATTTTAAGTTCAGTAACAGATATTCGTGGTATGTCCCAATACCATCTAATATCATATACTTGAACTCAAATTATAAAACTCAACCACTACATATCTGTTTTAAAATTAAGTTAAAACTAAGTTTCATATAAAAACAAAACTCCACGAAACAGAATATAACAGCAGCAGCGTAAACCCCACGCATGCACAACAGAACAGGTTGGAAAAGGTAGTGCATCACTCATCGGCTGGATTATCTCAATATTTCCCTAAACCACGCGAAAACGAACTGTGTAGTGTTAGGGCACCAAGCAAAACTTACATGAACGAATTTCCATTCAATCGCTATAATGTTCCCATCCAATAGCATAGCCAAAATTGGATCGACATATAAAGTTTTGTACCCATCTTTATTAAAAAACGAAAAGAGTCAGAAGGAAATCCAACCGCCTACACCATCTCCTAACATCATCGGCCCTTTTCCTCCGGTTAAAACTTAAGTCTACAAGAGCATACTCCGTCGAGCGCTCCAATACGGTGCTCCCTTGTTCATCCACCTCACCGTTGGTTGCGCTGTGAACAATCTACAAAAATTCTAATACTACAGAAAATCGTACGGATTACAGCGTGGAAGAAGGAGAAATTGCCGACTCTAAAGAAATTACTGGATGTCCTAAAGATCCCGGACTATATCAGGAGAAGACATATTAAAAACCCTCTATTCCAGACATTGCAACCAGCGCCCCCATCAGTACGATGGCAACAGGCAGCATTATAGCTATTTGAGCAATAGTAAGCTGTATATATTGCAAATACTCGTAGATTTAGGCCTGGTTTTTTAGTTCAGCAACTCTAGGTTGTGTTTAACTAGAGGTTAAACCCAATACCATCTAATATCACATACTTCAACTCGAGTTATAAAACCCAAACACTCAAGCACTACATTCCTGTTTTAAAATGAAACCAAGTTACAAGACAAACACCAGATAAAAACCAAAAACATTTTTCATAGGCATATGTATTTAACATAGGCTATGTTAAATACAAAACTTTATTGGCTTTGAAAAAAATATTAGCTACTCTATGAAACTTCTCAAAGTAATTAAAGTATACGGTCCGTACGTAAATACCTTGCGTCGAAAAAATGGTCCCAATGATTAACAGGTAATCGCTTTTTTTTGTTTGCAAAAGAATCCCGAATTATAATTATTATATCTAATAATAATTAATCAAGATTTATAATACAGAACCAAGAGCAGAAAAAGCACTATCTATTAGCAGAAAAGAAAAAAGAGGATTCTATAAACAAGTACCATATTTTGTTATAAATATCGTAGAACACAGGAGGGAAGAAATTTACCAGAAGCTTACCCCGATCAATATAAAAAGACTTAAAAGTTACATTCCCAAACCCACTCGCCTCTAACAAAGTATTATCAAGTTCTGGGGTGTTCCAGGGTATGCTCAGCTATACGACGATATCGTGAAATTGTTTAGAACTTAGGAATTTTTTTTTTGCAGGAAGCTCTTCGAAGGAGCAAAAGTTCAGCAACTTATAAGGAATCAGCGGATCAGAAGTAAAACATTGAGTTGGAAGAAACTTTGCGAAACATTTTGTTGGTTATGGCCTAAAATAAAAAAAAAGTACGTAGATAATAAACTTTTGATTAGTTTATACATTTACATTTATGTTTTAGGCATGATTTCTTTATGAAGCTGCCTAAAAAAAAAAATAAATAATGAGGTGTAGATAGTTGACCGTAGATTACTGATTGGAAAAAAAATATTTATTTATGCCAAAATAAATATATATTTATACGGCATAAATAAATATTTTTTTGTTTATTTATGTTTTTCTTTGCTGACCGTACTCCCCGACCATCTTCTCCAATCAAACAATAAACAGAGATTGGAAGAACGGTGATTGACCTTGAAATAATATTAAGGGCCAATGTTTTACCACACTTCGCAGGGATTTATCAGGGCTAAAAAGAGATACAGAAACATTTGTAGAGGCAGAACGCCAACGATTATTTTTTTCTAATTGATTGCACCAGCATAATTTTCCTTATACTTGTAGATAAAGATAATAGCTATGTTTATTTAGTAAACATTACTTAATTTAAGGATGACATTTTCCATCAGCGATGTCACCAGGGACTATCATATCACTAATACGATAATTATTAATATTTTTACAGACATAACATATAAGGTTATAAGTGATTCAATCTTACCTTCTTTCTAGGGGAAAAAAAGGTTTTTTACAGTAGTATGAATAATAATCGGAAAAACCATCAAAGCTACCACAATTACGTCTCATCCAGTAATTATGGAAATACCGTACATTAATAAAGGGAAAAAAATACAATTAAAAGGCATTTGTCATCACGTGCTTTGAAGAAGATTAAATGTATGTTTTTATAAATGACGTTCATTATAAAGGAATCCAATCACTGTCATGATTTTTCCTACACAATTAGAAAAGGTATTCATTCAAGCTGAAAGAGATAATTTTTTTTTTTAATTTATTTCTTTTTTCGAGAGAAAATCTCTTCTTCCTAATTGTTATTTCAAAATCTTGTTCAATAAGTTATATTTCAAATTCACCACCATATACCTGATACAGGAATAAATTAACACCCTTTTTTAATTATACCTATCTACCTCGTGTTCTCCAAGTTGTTATATTAGACATATGGTGAAGGATATAGGATTAAAATAAGAATGTAACCTGTTTTTATACATGAATATGTCTCTCTATCATATAAAAAGTTTTTAGTGTTCACCTTGTAATATTTTATTTTGCATATAAGGTGGCATAATAAAAATGGGTCATAAAAAATTAAGTTTAGCCGATGAATAACATTAATTTATCTCTTTAATACATTAATGTGTAAGCAGGAAAAAAAAAAGCATATAAATAATTGTGGTGATGCGTAGGAAATTATTTTCGGGCCTCAATTCATGAGTTTTTGGATCTTTTAAAATCAAAAAACATTTTTTTCCTTACCACCTCTCGCTCTTGGGTCAATTTAGTTGACTCCTATCGATTCATCATTTTAGGAAACCTTAAACTATAAAGGGACAATGATGAGGGAAGGTGGCTGATGAAGAAGGGCAATGCTTGAACAAATCGGTTTGGAGCCGATGTGTAGCATAATGTGGCCGCGTATGGTGCTCAGCCGTATACAAAGTTAAAGAAAACTGGAACTCGTCTGAAAAGGCATCCACATTCTCAGGAGAATTCATCTCGGATGATCAAACTCAAGATGAAGAAGAGAACGCTGTAACAATCGTGAATAAAACAAGAAGAGAACGCTGTAACAATCGTGAATAAAACAAGAAGAGAAAGAAGCTCCTCTCATCCTAAAGGAGTCCGGGGGGGGGAGGGGGAGGGTAAACCTCTCTCAGATAAAAGCGTATGTCAGCCATTTCTGCCCCTAGACGTAATGGTCTAAGATTGGGGAAGTGAGAGCAAAAAGGGTGGGCACATTATGTCACCCCAGGGCTAGGACAGGGTTTATAAAATTTTCCAGATTTTCCAAACCAAAAATAAATACATTTTTTTTACTTTCAGTTTTATTGGGTATTTAACGTATTCCGTAAATAGCAGTGTACACTGCGGTTGCTTTGTTACACTTCAACATTCTGCAAGGGGAGAAAATAATAATCCCAGTGAACGGTACTATTGTTGGAATACGTGGTATTCAAAATAGTTCTTTTTTTCGTAGACGTGCAACTACTAAAGCAAATCAGCTGTAAGTGTATCGTCTATCGAAAAGAACGTAATATGTTAAAAATATTTTCTAAGGAGCGAAGGTGAAGATGTATAATGGCCAAACTGGTTATGTGCTTCACACCTTGTAGAAGATCTTAAAAGCGAAATGGGTCTTTACAAATATAAACAATAATTAAGGTCAATAAAAAAATATATATTGGCATATAAAATCAAGTTAATTATATGATTCAGTATTTTTTAAAACTCTGATAAAAAATAATAACTTAAATTAACTAAAACCAAGTAATACATCAACAAAGATAAAGAAATAATAGAATTAACTAAAGTTAAATTAAATATAAAATTGTCAAAATTTAGTATAAATTTAAATACAGAGTTGGATAATACAGTTGAGACTCATGGACGTTTTAATACAGAGATTGTACTATATCGCTCATCCATAGTCGAGATGCTGAGAGGAGTATAAATGATGCAATATTGTTTGACCGAGGAGATAGGTTCAAAAAAGTTTTATTATAAATTAATCGAAATAAAAGTATGCATTATTTCATCATCGCTGGATGATTACGGAAACCACAAGACTTCCCGAAGGAAGAACAGGCAGGCCTGAAAAGGCAAAGGTTGCAGTGACGTGATCGCCGTTGGCTCCGCTTCTAGTTTCCTTGGCCTAATTTTTTTCCCAGCCTCGTCATCTGGTAGTTGGAGCGAGGGGCGGGGGGAGGGATATAAAAAAGCAACAGCCTACTCCAACAGCTGCTACCAAATCGAATAGTGCTGAGGCCACAGCTGTTGTTCCTACTAGCTCTTGTAGCTACGGATCTAGGTCAACGGGTCACGACCAGGATGGCGATGAACTGCTCACTGCAAGGATGCACTTCTTGTACCGTGGATGGGGATAATGCTTCTTGTACCGTGGATGGGGATAATGCTTCTTGTACCGTGGATGGAGATGAAGCTTCTTGTATTTCATGATCACTTTCTTTTCTACCAGATAATTGTTAAAACTCTATAGGGACCTATCCTCTTCCAAAAGCTTGTCAATGTCCAAGATACTATTTTACAAAAAATAGAACTGGCTACATTGAAGAAAATATTATTCTAATTATTATCAATATTAAAGTAAATTTGAAAAAAATATAGATCTCCAAAAATTATCAATTCTTTCTTTTCTTATTAATTTTATCGTTCCAAACAAAGAGAACAACTTTTCTTATTGTACAAATAGTGGCATTCAACGGAGGAGTCCTCGACTTCTGGAAAGATATTATTTAAAAATTATTATGGGCCCATGTCATATAGTTAACATATAGTTGACACAAACAGATTTAAATTTTGAAATTGCATATTTTTTAGAGTAAAATTTTAATTTGCCGAAAAATCCTTTACTTATGAATTAACTTTTGATACAAAACTCCTCTATTGTACAAGGAATATGCTAAACAAAATTAATATTTAAAAATTAAATAAAATAAAATATTAGAGAGCTTTATTCTGTCGTCCTAAATTAAATCGTGTAACCTGCAAATTAACCTTTTTTTTTTGTCAAATATTAAATGGTGACGTCTTTTATTTATTGCACCAAGCTGAAAAATAGCATATCTGTTTCGTAAAGGGCGTAATTTGCGTTGATGAGCGTTTTCAAAATAATCAAAATTCTGTTAGAATATTGAAATAGCTGAGGAAATTCATTGTGCAGCGCAAAACAAAAGCATGCTTATAATATTTAAAAAAATGTATTTATATTATGGAAGATTATTGATTTACCGTGTGTAAAGATAAAAGGAATATGGTCCGGGTTTACTATTTTATTAAAATAGTATAATTCTACTATTTGAGTTTTTTTGACCGCACCCGGACCATATTCCTTTCGTATTTATATTATATTTCATCATTTATAATTTAACTACTTAGCCATAATTATTATTGAATTATATTAACTTACTTATTTTTTTTAGAAAAAATATAAAATGTACTGAATATTTTTTCATTTATAATTTTACTACTCAACTCTAATTTTTATAGGATTACCTTGTCTATTTTATTTTTTAAAAAATGCTACTTAACACTAATTGAATTTTCTTATCTTATATATTTTCTTAAAAAAATAAAATAAATAGTATTATTATGTCCCAGGATAATACATTCCTATTTTTTTTCTATTCTGAAGATAACTTGAGGAAATCATAATAATTTTGGGCAACATTCTCATGCTACTTTGAGGTATTCTCATACTAAACGAAACGAAGGTCGCCTCATTGCCTAGATATTAAATATAAAACAGAATTTAATGTATATATTTATATTTCTTTTTTATTTAGTAGGATATATTATGAAATTTTTTTTAATTTAATTTTTTAAATTAATTTCAGAGATAAATCAGATGTGAATGTGTAGGGACTTTTTCGATATAAAACTTATTAAACAATTTTTTCAAAAATTACTTATTCTTGAAAGTTAAAAAAAAAAATTCAAGATGGTTTTGAAAATGTAAGTAAATTTCAAAACAGATAATAGTTATAAGGATTGTACTCCGATATTAGGATGAGTAAGGTCCCGATGAATTTGAAGAGAATAAAATCAGGAACATATAAAATGTTGAGTACATGATCTGAAGTTTTTCGTGGGACAATATGGCATTGACTATTATTTAAAGGACTTAAGACGAAAATGATGAATTTAATTAGAAGTGAAAAAAATATATACAAGAAATAAATCAATCCGTGAATAAAAGGAAATAAAATAATTTCATATCAGATGAGTTAAGAAACCATGCACCACGAATTGTTTATGGTTACAACACGTTCTTAATTTATAATATCTAGAAGCAATAATTTCGATTTCCTTTCTTGGAACAGTCATTCACAGAAAAAGTACCTTCACTGTCAATATATCACACGACCCAACGAATATCTGAATATGAACTGCTTTATCTACATCATACAGTAGACAAAAACAGAAGCTTAGAGGAAAACTCCGATAATTTTTCAAGATGGCTTGGTAATTTTAAATGATTCATGGTTTTTGTTTATTGATTCAATTATATTTGAAGTTTACGTGCAAATATTTGTTGAGTTTTGTTTTCAAATATTAAGTAAATATTGCATGTGTGTGAAACTTTATTTTATATTTATAATTACTATAATTAAGATTTAAACAATTTATCTTGTAGATACATATTATCTTAATTTTGCTAAAGAAAAAACCAATATCAGGTTAAGAGAGCAAGCGGAAAAAATACGGAAAAAGAAAATAAAAATGAAAAATAATGAATAGAATAAAAGAAAAACATATATTAAAGCTGATGAGTTAGTTATATGTCACTACCATTTATTTATTTATTTAAAACAACATTGTTTTGCTAGTTGTGGTATGCTTCGTATGTTGTGTCATCCAATACAGTTGGGCAGCACAAGGTTATATCTCTCTGTGTAACATCTATCACTCCATAAATATTGACAATTGAAAACATGAACGTATTAGACGGTATATTTACATTCAAATGCTTATATTAAAATAGAACAAAATTAGAAGAGCACGAACCTAAATTACTACTATTTTTAGCCCCAGTCTGGTCGTTTATGGGTTATCTACAAGTTACTGTCCTATTCTAACCATGGTGGAAGGGAGGTTATTATATAGTACGTTAGAGCTTTAAATTATCCTCCCTTCCATATTATATTCAAAAACCTTACCCATTAGTCAGTCCATTCCTAATTACGTTGTTATAGTCCTTTCCAGGAGCTGAGAGAAATCGAATAAATAAGAGCATGCGAAGTATGGATTCTCTCTTTGAAGGGACTCCACGAATAAAAATAGGATAAACTAGTGTTCGCCTTGGACCAATAAGTTCCAGATTCGAAATTGGAAGAGTAGTGTGGGCAATATATCATTGGCAATGATCATCAAGAGTTTTAATATGAAGGTAAATTGAAAGCCCATATGTACCAATGTTTGTTGGGGCAGGCTTGCCATATAGGAGTAAGGCATTAATAGCGACTCAGCTTCTATCTCAAGCCTCTATCGACTCTACGCCAAGCTGAGTACAGTATAAGCACACATATTCAAAACAATGTAAACTTTCTATTTATTCGAAATATCCAGACTGAACTACTAAATTATATTCTCCGAATTCTCTTACCTCTGATAAATCCGTCCTTTTTCGAGGCAAACCTGCTGCACAATTTTTTAATGCAAAAGATCTCATTGTATCCTTAAGAGCCTAAAACTCCAGCCTTGCTATTCAATTTCTATTTGAATTTGATTCCTTTCAAGATGTCCAAACGTATTATCTGTTATATTAAGGGAAGGGAGCAGCAGGGGTAGTTTAAGTGAGAAAATGACCAAAATAGGTTAAGTGGTTTTTACATGCTGTAAAATATTTATATACACACCTAATATTAAAAAGGTGATTGAAATAAAAAGTATTTAAATAACTTGTTAAAAGAGTAATAGATAAAATGAGACTACTCACTCATCTGATAAGAGGACAGTTAAACATCGCGATAAGGAGGAAAAACAAAAACAGCCTTAGGAAATTTACAAACACGTACAAAAACAATGGGCGCCTATCATCGAACTCTAGACTTGTTTTATCACAAAATAATTACTTCACAGATAAGCAGTTAGTCATCAAACGCTCCAGGATTTGTTTAAGATAAGGAACACTATTTCGTAACGAGGGTGATAAGGAAGAGGATAAAACTGGGCAATAAACAACCATAAAATAGCTCGTCGTAGATAATCTATTAACTACCAGAACCGTGACGTCATCGGGCACAAGGACGTGGAGCCTGCCATGGACCAGAAAGAGCACTCACGATTCTGCCATGGCTATTTAAGTATTATGGCTTAATATTTACACGACTATTCTTACGGCTTATTTACAAGTCATCATTTTATTACGACTTCAAAAAGTAATAAAATGCGTTCAATTTTATGAATATTGGTCGATAACGCATGCCCTTAACTCCTAGTCAGTTGTTCAACTACAGATTAAGTTTTAATTAGTTTAATTAGTAAGCCAAATTTAGCGATTGGTCTACCCCAATTCCTCCCCTATGTGTCCCTTTGTTCCCACTATTATCTCTTGAACGGATGCACCTAATCTAATTGATAAAAATTAACCTAGTTGAAAAGGACGAACTCGTTCCCTACATCATACCCAACATCTTAATGGGAACAATATTAGTGAAGATATATGTAACAAATTTTGTTTTGACTTTACACCCAATGCGGTAAAGAAGGTCATATTAATGGACACGCCAGATATTTAATAATAACTTTATTTAATGGATACGCACGTATAACAAATTTATATAACGGATACATATATATAATAAATTTTTGTTATGAGGGAGGATGGTCAGGGCGGCGAAACTCAAAATAGTACAAAAACTATTCATTACAAACCAAATTTTCATTCCAATATACAAGGGTTTCATCTGGACCCAAGAAACAAGAAATAAATCGATTGCTATTTATTTCTTTTTACTAACTATATACGGGAGCCCCGATGAAGCCCTTCAAAATGGGACGAAACGTTAATGTATAATAAATATTCTTCCGAACCATCTTCCTTCATCAATTATAAACGGACCTTAAAGACCTTAATCAGTCATATGTAACTGATCTAGGCCGAACCAGACATCAATCCTTCCATTATAAACTCCCAAAGATCCAAACCCGCCAGTTTTAATACAAGAGCCGAAGAGGAGAAAAAATGAAGTTATTTAACCCCGATTTTTGATTACTTTGATGACAACTATCTATAATTAAGAGTCAAAATTGATGAGTATACCAAGTATAGGTAGGGGGAATAAGAAATGGCGGTTTTTTCAAAACATTAAATTATTTTGATGAATATCATGAAAACTTGGGGGTGAAATAACTAGTTTTTCTTTCTCTCCGGCTATTCCTTACCTTGCTTCTTTTTCCATTCCGATCCTCTGAGGCGCCTGAAAAGCTGTTGGCACTCAAATAACATTTCTTCTAATGCAGAAAAGTAATTAGAGTACTGCCAATGGGTAGTTTCCTTACATGCTTGTATCATATCATTATGATCTAACATCAAATTTACTAGACGTACTTTAATGTAAAACCAGTTGTTAACCAAAAAAAATTACAAACGGTCAACTAATAATCATATAAAATTTTTATAACCTTTTGTGATTAATATAAACCAAAATACACTTAAAAATAGCATACATTTTTATTTTACTTCAGTAATTTTAGGGGGAAAAAAAACGAAAAACCCCCCAAAAATTTAAAATGACTTTTGATCGATTCTGGGGACTGCTTTACCTACTTTGTAGATTCCTGCCTTCTACATACTTTTTCATCATCCGTGTCTTTTTCATCAATAGATTATTCCAAGTAAATCACAATGGTTCCTATTCACCCCTCTATTCTCAGTCCGCTGGTGATCCTCAAGGTAGTATCCTCGGTCCCATCCTCTACACCGTCTATACAGCTGACATCCCAACCAATCCTAACACTATCCTCACCACGTATGCTGATGACACATGTGTGCTCACTGTTAATAATATCCCTTTGATTGCATCACAAACTCTCCAATCCCATATCACAGCCCTCGAAGAATGGTGTCGTAATTGGAGGATGAAAATAAATCCCAACAAATGCCCTATAGTCTCCTTTAATAATGTTGATCTTACCCCTGCCGACAGATCCGCTACCTTGGACTACATCTGGACATACGACTAACCTGGAATTCTCACACAAGACTGAAAAGACAGGAAACTGCACGTCGATTTCGACTATTACAGCACTTACTAGACAAACGGTCTAAACTTCCACCACATTACAAAAGACTGATCTATAAGACTGTAATAAGGCCAATCAAGACATACGGAGTTGAGGTTTGGGGCTTCACTAAACCTTCGAATTCCTCTCGTATCCATCATTGCAATCCAAAATCCTTCGTAAAATCCTCAATGCTCCTTACTTTGTCTCAAATAAAATCATACATAAAGATCTTAATGTTCCATATGTAACCTATCTAACCCGAACCAGATATCATTCCTTCCATTACAAACTGTCAAACCATCTCGTTAGTTTCTAACCTTGCTTCTTCTTCCATTCCTGACAATCCTCTGAATCGCTTAAAAAGAAAATGGCCACAGGACCTGGTAATGTAAAACGTCATTAGAGTACTACCAAGCGGGTAGTTTCTCTACACGCCTGTAACACTCCATTTTAACTGAGAGCAAATTTACTAAATGTATTATAATGTACAGTTGTTAATAGCAATTAATAAAAAAATAAAATTTTTGTTCCTTTATTATTCATTTTGTTCATATATTATTATGTTGTTCATACATTATCATGTCTTCTACTGCAAAATTGAACAATTAAACAAAATTAAAATTTTCGCGTTCAAATATCACTAGATTACCTTAGCACAATTTTCTTGACAGATAAAATTACTAGTGGTTGAATTCAAAATTTCTCTCTTAGCTGTAAATTAGGAAGTTAAATCAAATACAGGGCCTTATAAAAAGTTTTTTGTATTCATAGATTCTCCTCAACTCTAAAGACAGTATCTGGTTCTGCACATGATTCAAGAAAACGGATAATGATACCAATATTTATAACTCAGGGAAGTTAAATTCATTGTATTATAAATATGGTATGTAAATATTCATTAATTCTGAAAGTAGCGATCATTCTATTCAAGTTAATTCTACAATACTGTGATTGGTTTACTGAAAGTCAAGTACAACAGGGATATTTTTCAGATAATTAATTATATAATAAAATAATTATTGTCGAAATCAACATATAAATACGAAGACAAAATAATATAATTAAACAAAAAGAAACTCAGGATCCAAATATAGGATTACACAATAGTTCCGCAAAGTGTCCTTCACACACATTGAAAATGTCTGGCCTCCAGACATCCAGGAAGGTTCCTCCAAACCACAGGGACAAAAAATAAACATAACTTTTGTATCACCGCCATTCTTTCAACCCGGAATTTATTGTAATAGCTTTCGGTTGTAATAAAAGATATTGACGTCTAGGGTCAGTTCAGAATAACATTAACCTCAATAATTTCGTTCTAATCCAAGGAAATACATAATCATTATTCATAAATCTTTATTTTTATGATTGTTTTGTTTCCGAATAGTGAAACTGATCGTTCAGTGAACCAATTAAAAACATATATACCTATAGGAAGATCGATCATAGACTGCACGTAATATGTAAAAGGAAGATGATCCGGGTGCGGTAAAAAACAAAACAAAAAAAATCAACTTCCTCAGGGATAAAAAATATATAAACAACAAAAATAATGTAACAGAGTAAGAAAATAGATAACATGAAATAAAAGTGTTTAATTCTTTTTATCGTGTTTATGGCTAAATATGATTTAAAATATGTGAGAATTTATTTTTAAAAAATGAACAAGAATAAAACTGAATTTACTTTGTTCATTTTTATATAAATTTTCACATATATTAAATCATAATTAGCCACAGCTTAGTTTATTTTTATTTCATGTCATCTATTGTAACATTATTTTAGTGGTTTGTATATTTTTTGGCCCTTAGGAAACCCTGCGAATGTGGCGAAACGTTAGCTCACATTACACAGTTTAAATACTCTTTAAGTATTTTTTCTTCCTCTTATATATATAT